>NC_053169.1:57067854-57367854 GCF_016835505.1 Polypterus senegalus
GGGAAAGAAAAGCACTGACTGCAGGACGGCTACGCCAATATATATTGAATATAAAACAGAAAGAGAAAATAACACAGCTAAAAACTCAGCGACAAATTTCGACAAAAGATAAATGGTTGTCATGAGCACGAGGCTCATGAAACACATGTTTAATAATGTGCTTTAGCTCCTATCATCATGAAAATGACATTGCGTATACATCTCAGTATTTTAGTTATTCAGAGAGCTGTAATATCACAAATGTAATGGACTCTGTGTCCAGTTGGAGGAAGAGAGCCAGTTTAAGAAGCAAGTAGTGATTCACACACACAGATCACATACGAGTAGAAGATCAAATACAAAACAAAGCATTTAACGTGCTACTTTAATTACGATGTGATTTGAGAAACTGGTTGATTAAACGATTTTAAGATGAAGTTTATAATGTTCTACTAAATGACAAAATAAACTACGTGATTAAATTGGAAATGTCGAGATTGAAGTTGACATTTCGTGCTTTTTCCCCACTGTGTGCCTTTTTTCTCTGTACCCTAATAAACTTTCATATGACACTCAGACAGTGGGCTTACAACTCTTCTTTTCACGGCAACTTTGATATGTGACTATTTCCGGCACTGTGCGATTTTGTGAATGTGAGCTTTCAAGTTTCTCCAACACGCTATGTCACTCGATCAACTTCCTTTTCTTGATTATACCACGGTTTATTTGAACAAATAGTATGTTTTTCCTTTGCCTCCACTTGGTATTAAGCTGAAATTCTTATATTTTCCCTGTGCTTTTCCCATTGTCTTTTCACAGAAGGCTGTGCTTAAGGGCGATTTATATTGATTTGCATATTCAAATAGGCGTAATTCTGGGAGGATTTGGGGCGTTACATAATGCGCGTGCACAAGCGTTAGTTTTCACGCTGATCGGGATTTATGTAGCGGAAGAACGTGGAAGTTGGAGTACGCACAGATTCCTGCATCTGGATTTTTCTGTGAGTAAACACATTTCGGCTTTTGTGCTTACGCCATGTTATAGTGCGAGTTCTACGCACGGCGTTATACATGAGGCCCCTGGTGGTTTCGAACTTGATGATGGAGGCCACTGTGCTCATTGGGACCTTCAAAGCAGCAGAATTTTTTCTGTAACCTTCCCTAGATTTGTGCCTCAAGACAATCCTGTCTCAGAGGTCTACAGACAATTCCTTTGACTTCATGCTTGGTTTGTGCTCTGACATGAACTGGTAACTGTGGTACCTTATATAGACAGGTGTGTGCCTTTCCAAATCCTGTCCAGTCAACTGAATTTACCACAGGTAGACTCCAATTAAGCTGCAGAAACATCTCAAGGATGATCAGGGGATACAGGATACACCTGAGCTCAGTTTTGAGCTTCATGGCAAAGGCTGTGAATACTTCTGTTGTAGGGTGTTTTTGACAAGCTGTGAAATAAATTCACCAAATGTAACGAAACTGCAGAACTCAAATAAAAATATTTTTTTACTTAAAGTACGGTTACTTACTCTTTGCATTCTTACATGCTGCTTATTCAACTACTTCCCAAACTACATTACCACAGATATGTTAATGTGCAACTCAATTATGTTTAATTGTAAATAGTTCTTTTCCAGAAGTCGAATCATTCTCAATTTGTGCTCTTTTAGGTGTCTGAGGTGCACCCTCACTGTCGGAGGAGATGGATCTTGTTTCTGTATGTAACGATGACTGCACAGGGGATTCTTAAAAAAGAAAAGGGCATCATGTCAGTAGAAGACAGAGCAGAGAAATGAAACATTTTACAAACTAACCTGTAAACTTCTTTTCTACCAGTAAGCCTCCACTCCTGACAGTATAATGTTAAGTTGTTCACTTGCCTTCAAATGAGGGAGGTTTGTATCTAAGCATCAAAATAGTAAAAACTAATCTGGTTTGTACTTGGCAGTCGTTATTTATAGGCCAGGGGACACAAGGGTTGTTTACCTGTACCAGAGATGCTAAGTTACAAAGTGTAACCGTAGATTAATTTTTAGAAATCTATGTTTGCCTATGCATATTCTCTTTATTTTTATTTTTGGATTTCTCAATGAACAATAATATTTAGTTTCCATACAAACCTAATTCATTCAAACCAAACTAAATTGTTTTCAGAACTTTTAGTATGAATGCATAGATAATTTCAATATCCCCAGTTTCTAACACTTGCCCAGTTTGTAGTCATGTCAAATATTGGGTGTACCAGGACAGTAACAAGTGAGGGATAACTAACTGCAGTTAGAGTTAGAATATCAAACTAATTTTTGATATTAAATCATGTACTCACTCAGTCTTACTGATTTAATATTTAATTGAAATCTCTTTTTCATGTCTGAAATTATATAAAAAAAAATAATAATGTGCTGGAATTACAGTTGTGAAGAGAGCACGGATTTCTTCTTGCACCAGCAGTAGTAAGTAACGCTGAACACTTCTAGAGATTAAAACACCGTTTGACAAATCAGAGTGAAAAAAAGACTTTACTAATGCAGTGACAGGACTTGTTTTCATTTTACCTAAAGGTGCAGCACCATTGCTAACTTTCCATTTCATGTTCAACTTCTCACCTAACACTTCACTTCACTTATATTAATCAACTTCAGCCTGGGTGTTGACTATAATGTGCACTTCAGTGTTACTGCTGACGTTGAATTTCTGTTAACATGAAAATCAATCCTTCCAGTTTAAGAAGCTACCAGTGTGCTCAGCAGTTCTTAATTTTAAATTGACTGAATCACAAAGGAATACTTTACCTTCTGTGAATAATTCTGACAAAAAGGCTCCATTACGCTTTAATTAAGAGTATTTTTGTGTCCTTTGTACTGTACTTTAAAAAGCATAGTGACGCTGAACCCTTTCTTATTTGCAATGGTGATTAGACAGGAGTCCCCTTGGACTATGATGTTTGCTTATGACATTGTGATCTGTAGCGATAGTAGGGAGCAGGTCGAGGAGATCCTGGAGAGGTGGTGATCTTCTCTGGAGAGAAGAGGAATGAATGTCAGTAGGTACAAGACAGAATACATGTGTGTGAATGAGAGGGAGGAATGGTGAGGATGCTCGGAGTTGGTGAAGGTGGATGAGTTTAAATACATGATATCAATAGTAGAGAGTAATGGGGATTGTGGAAAGGATGTGAAAAAGAGAGTGGCAGGCTGGGTGGAATGGTTGGAGAAGAGTGTCCGGAGTAATTTGTGATGGACAGGTATCGGCAAGAGTGAAAGGGAAGGTCTAGACCTGGGGTGCCTAATGCGTCGATCGCAATCGGGAGTGCAGGTAGATCGCGTTGCATTCAAAAAATTTTTTTTTTAAATGTTAGTCTATCATATATCCTCCCTATGGCATTTGTCACTTGATTGACATACAGGGCGGCCAGTCTGAGATTTCTTTTCTTCTAACACACTGGTCATCCCGCATGCACAATCAAACGCACGAGCTACAGCAAAACTCCAGCTATCTAAGTGATCTACTGTAGTTAGCCTTACAATTTATATTGAATAAAGAAGGGATTTAAAAAAAAATGTGTTGTTTATGGGCTGGATGTGGAATTGGAAGAGGATTTTTTTCTCTCACAATGTCACAATCGAAGTGCATTTGTCTGATCTGTCAATCTATCATTGCTATTCCAAAGAAGGAAAATGTAGAAAGGCACTTTCGAACTGTTTATAAAAACTACAAAACTGACTTCCTTCCGAAAAGCGATCTGAGAAAGAGAGGAGAGGTAACTAAAATCGCAATTAATCGGACAGCCGTCATTTTTCACTCGGCTGAATTCAAAACAAAAGGCAGACACACTGAAGCATCGTTCCAGGTGAGTCACTCGATCATTAAGCATAAGAAGTCCTTCCAAGATGGATAGATGATAAAAGATGCCTTCGTTGAGGCAGATGGCTAGGGAGAAATTCCTGCTGAGATTTCAAGACCCCTAGCCGGAGAAAAAGGAGTTTCTCCTCGTCATTAAACATGCAGAATACAAGCAACTTAATATTGATCAATGGCCGCTAGACTTGGCATTTTTTTCCGATCTGACCAACATGTTGAATTAGCTTAATTTACAGCTGCAAGGAAAAAAGAAAACCATGGTCAATATGATTAGCTCAGTTAATGCTTTCAAACAAAAAATGCAACATCTGTCCTCAAAGCTGCAGTGCCTTGATTTGGGGAACATCCAAAACCTTGCGTCAGAGCTGGAGACGCAGTGGAAGGAGTGTGCACAACTTCACAGCATTCAGTACACAGAGCAGATTGAAAATTGTCTGCCAAACCTTAAGTAATGGAAAAAAAGTAACGATTTGAGTGCCCAATGTAGTGGAGTAAGAGTAGCTTTTCTTCATCACAAATGTACTCAAGTAAAAGTAAAAAGTATGGTGCAGTAAAACTACTCTTAGAAGTACAATTTTTTTTTAAAAAGTTAATCCACTAAATGTAACTCTTTACTACCCACCTCCGATAGATAGATACTTTATTAATCCCAAGAGGAAATTCACATACTCCAGCAGCATCATACTGATAAAAACAGTAAAAAAAATATTAAATTAGAGAGTGATAAAAATGCAGGTAAAACAGACAATAACTTTGTATAATGTTAATGTTTGAGGATGGAATTGAAGAGTTGCATAGTTTGGGGGAGGAACAATCTCCTCAGCAGTCTGTCATTGAAGCTGCTCCTCTGTCTGGAGATGATACTGTTCAGTGGATGCAGTGGATTCTCCATGACTGACAAGAGCTTGCTCAATGCCTGTTGCTCTGCCACGGATGTCAAACTGTCCAGCTCCATGCCTACAATAGAGCCTGCCTTCTTCACCAGTTTGTCCAGGTGTGTGGCGTCCTTCTTCTTTATGCTGCCTCCCCAGCGCACCACCTCGTAGAAGAGGGCACTCGCCACAACCGTCTGATAGAACATCTGTAGCATCTTATTGCAGATATTGAAGGACACCAGTCCTCTAAGGAAGTATAGTCGGCTTTGTCCTCTCTTGCACAGAGCATCAGTATTGGCAGTCCAGTCCAAATTATCATCCAGGGGCCTGGGTCTGCGTGAATATTATGAACTATCGTATCTGTTCAATTTCTATTTAAATTTTAAATAGAAGGAATTTTTATTTAGTCAGCAGAAATGTCTTTGGTAGGAATGTAAGTTAAATGTAGGCATCATTGCATACATTTTTCTTCACCATACAAATGTAAAGAGTAAATTCGCCTTACATGCCAACAAAAGATATTTGTGTCGACTAAATAGAACTTGAAAAGATATATTTTTTCGAATGTGATTGCGCAATTCAGATCGAGTTGACGCACATTACATCAAGCTCGCGTGCTATTGTGGTTTCACCTGCATGCCTCAATAAGTCACCCTCCCCTCGCTCTTACTTTTTTACCGTTCATCTAATGATTACACTGAGTATGGCTTTACCAAAACAATCATTGATGGCGAATAAAATATCTATTATTCATAAAGCTTCAATTGGTGATCTGTCTTTCTGCGTTAACTGCATATTTTTTCATACGTCTCAAACCAAGGGGATGTGAGGGTAAAATGAATCGGGAAGTGCTGATATACCTGTATATGTATGTATGTGTGTGTGTGTGTATATATATATATATATGTATGTATATATATATATATATATATATATATTGAAATAGTTTTACTGTGAAATAATGCAAAGAATACGCGACACGTGTTTCGCCCTAATTTTGGGATCATCAGGCGTACATACTCGGTGCACCCACTCTTGGGAATCGAACCTCGGTAGTAAAGGCGAAGCCTCTTCCATAGCGCCACAGTGTGTGGTTTGTCTATTTGAGAGTAAGTAGATCGGGATATATATATATATATATATATATACTAGCAGAATACCCGCAGTTTCGCAGCGGAGAAGTAGTGTGTTAAAGAAGGTATGAAAAAGAAAAGGAAAAATTGTAAAAAATAACGTAAAATGATTGTTGATGTAATTGTTTTGTCATTGATATTAGTGTTGTTCCCATATATATATGGGCAACTCAAAATTGTACACAGCACTTTGTATGGCCCCTGTGTTCTTGTATACATGCCTGACAACATCGGTGCATGCTTCTAATGAGACGACAGATGGTGTTGTGGGGGATCTCCTCCCAGATCTGGACCAGGGCATCACTGAGCTCCTGGACAGTCTGAGGTGCAACCTGGTGGCATTGGATGGACCAAAACATAATGTCCCAGAGGTGTTCTATTGGATTTAGGTCAGGAAAGTGTGGTGGCCAGTCAATGGTATCAATTCCTTCATCCTCCAGGAACTGCCTGCATACTCTCACCACATGAGGCCAGGAATTGTCGTGCACCAGGAGCCACTGCACCAGCATAGGGTCTGACAATGGGTCCAAGGATTTCATTCTGATACCTAATGGCAGCCAAGGTGCCTTTGTCAAGCCTGTAGCGGTCTGTGTGACCCTCCATGGATATACCTCCCCAGACAATCATTAACCCTGTCACTTCTGTCACGTGCTCAGGGTGAACCTGCTCTCATCTGTAAAAAGCACAGGGCACCAGTGGTGCATCTGCCAATTCTGGTATTCTATGGCGAATGCCAATCGAGCTGCATGCTGCTGGGCAGTGAGCTCAGGGCCCATTAGAGGACATGGGGCTCTTGGGTCACCCTCATGAAGTCTTTCTGGTTGTTTGGTCAGAGACATTCACACCAGTGGCCTGTTGAAGGTCATTTTGTAGGGCTCTGACAGTGCTCATCCTGTTCTGCTTTTCCCAAAGGAGCAGATACCGGTCCTGCTAATGGGTTAAGAACCTTCTATGGCCCTGTCTAGCTCTTCTACAGTAACTGCTTGTCTCCTGGAATCTCCTCCATGCCCTTGAGACTGTCCTAGAAGACACAGCAAACCTTCTGGCAATGGTACATATTGATGTGCCATTCTGGAGAAGTTGGACTACCTGTGCAACTTCTGTAGGGTCCAGGTATCACCTCATGGTACCAGTAGTGACACTGACTGTAGCCAAATGTGAAACTAGTGAAAACAGTCAGAAAAGATGAGGAGGGAAAAATGTTAGTGGCCTCCACCTGTTAAACCATTCCTGTTTTGGGGTCATCTCATTGTTGCCCCTCTAGTGCATCTGTTGTTAATTTCATTAACACCACAGCAGCTGAAACTGATTAACAACCTCCTCTGCTACTTAACTGACCAGATCAGTATCCCAGAAATTTCATTGACTTGATGCTATACTCTCATTAAAAGTGTTCCTTTAATTTTTTGAGCAGTATATATATATATATATATATATATATATATATATATATATATATATATAGACTCAAACCCATTATGACAGCAGCAATCCAAGCTGTGTGTGTGGTAAAGCAGCTATGAAAACAACTTTGAAAATACAAACATTTTAAAATGTTATAATGTATAACATGATTGTGAAAGTAATTGTTTTGTGTATTTGTTTCTGATCATCAAACACATTTAACCATTAGTCAAATATAACACAAGTTGTTTTTAAATGATGGTTTTAGCTGCATTAGAAAATGTACCATAACTGGTTGGGCCACGCCTGAATCAAGCCTCCTTTTCTTTACTGTTTTCTCACAGCTTGCAGATTGTTGCTGTCATAATGGGTTTGAGTCTATATATATATATATATATATATATATACACACATACATATCTTCATATCTATATACATGTATACATATGTATATACAGTAGATATCTACATATACACATATATATATATATATATATATATCTATCTACATCATATATAGACACACACACATACATACATACACACACACACACACAAATTATATATATGTGTGTGTGTGTGGATGTTGTGTGTGTGTGTGTGTGTTTGTGTATATATATACACATACATACAAACATACACACAGGTATATATATGTGTATATATATGTATTTGTCTATATGTGTGTGTATAGCTTTGGTCACTGAGTGCAAGGGAAAAATAATAAAATATAGTCTATAAGTTATTAAACAGTAAAACAACGTTTTAAGAAGTACGGGTACATTGAGCACTACTCGAGTGGTTGCGGGTAAACTACATTTTAAAAGACGGTATAACAGAACAGGTAAGTACTACTAACAGCAGCTAAAATGTATATGGATCATCTCTCAGTAGTAGATCCATTTTGAAAGGCGCTACACGACGGCTGTGGTATAGAAATTAAATTTTCTAGGTGAACGTTCAAATTTCTGCCTCTGGTAATGTGCCTTACCGGTATTACCAGAAATTAAAGAAAATTTGTTTTGTGTCCTCTGCAGTGTTAAGAGAGAGAGGCTTTGGTTTGGGATAAAAGGAAAAAAGGTGTAAAGAAAGGAAAGTTGCCTTTTTCTTTTATATAGTATAGAGAGATGTGTTCGGTGGCGTTATGATCGCCTTTTGGGGACAGTCGCGGTGGGTCTTGTGTAGACTGGTGAGCCGCCCCTGCCATTAATCGGCTGTGATGGCACTGTCAGTCCTCCACTCGTGTGCGTGTCTTCGTAATCCGAGCTGAGGACCTGATAATCGTATACGTGCAAAAGAAAGTGTGAATCGCCTTATTATTATTTTGACGTGGTGTAGAAAAGGGGTCCTGTGTTTGCACTTGTCTGGGCTATAGCTCAGGGGGAGGATGAAAAAAATTAAAAGTGCTCACTTTGACTTAAGGCAGAAGCGCAGTCAGCGTCTCAAGGTCGGCACAGCTATGCGCTACGCGCGGCTGCTCGACTTTTGCTGGGTAGGAGACCCCAGATTTTGTGCACACATTCCACAAATGAGACACACGGGTTTACCGGCAATGTCAGTAAACATATACTCAGCCTCCCATTGGTTTTTAAAGGCTCTATGTTCAGAATCACCTTTTCTCTTTGGCATCGTGTGGGCTAGCTTGGCAATAACTTGTAGCATCATAAGCTAGACTTGATTAACGTGGTAAGTGTTCGACAAGGCAGCTGAAGCGCTGGATAATGGGATCTGTAGTTTGTGTTACCAGCGCTTCATATCCCCGGGCCATTAATAAAAATAATACAGTATATAAAATGATCTTGCGGACCGGATATAATTACACGCGGGCCGGATATATACTAGAGAATACCAGGCCGCGGCGGAGAAGTAGTGTGTTAAAGAAGTTATGAAAAGAAAAGCAAACATTTTAAAAATAACGTAAGATGATTGTTAATGTAATTGTTTTGTCATTGATATGAGTGTTGTTGTCATAACTATCTATTTATATATATATATATATATATATATATATATATATATATATATATATATATAGCAAAATACCTGCATTGGCAGCGAGAAGTAAAAGAAAAGGAAACATTTTAATAATAACGTAACATGATTGACAATGTAATTGTTTTGTCATTGTCATGAGTGTTGCTGGCATATATATATATATATATATATATATATATATATATATATATATATACATATCTATACATATATATATATATATATATAGTATATATATATACACATATACATATATACACATACTGTATATATACACACACATATATACATACTGTATATACAACATATACATATCTACATACATACTGTATATACACATATATATACATATCTACATATATATATATTAGGGGTGGGACTCGATTAAAAAATTAATCCAATTAATTAGAGGCTGTGTAAGAATTAATCTTGATTAATCGTATGTAATCGACACGTAAATTTGCCCCAAATCGCAAATTTTTTTTTTTTAATTTAAAACGGTTTTAGTGGGCTTACAGAATCAAATAATAGACATGGACATGAATATTGTAAACTGAAGCTGTTTTAATTTCTGAAAAAAAGCTTTAAACTGCATTTGAATTCAAAACAGAAACAAAAATATCATCCCTGGTTAAAATTGGGCAGACTTAAAAATAAAGTGGTAGTTTAAGTACTTTAAGTACATTTTCAGAATAGTATTGTCTTTAAATAATAATAACCAAAATTTCAACATAAAGTGCAGTTTTTCTTCTTAAAAAAATAAGTCAGAAACATAAAAGGTAATTTGACCAGCTTACTCTTTAAACTCTGAGTAACATTAGCCAAAATTATTTTGTACATTAGGCTAAAACAGTGTGATCATTGAACATTTTGTAATTAGATGTATTTAGAATTACTAACGGTCACGGAAGTCCAATGATCCCCAGTAAGAGCCACAAAGTCCGCTTTCTGTAATGCATCTAATTTTGCTTGCTTTTCAGTGTGCACAAAACCATGCTTTTATCAAGGCTTCGGGTAGTCGAAATGATCAGTCGTAGGAACGCGCTTTATTCCGACTCTAACATTTTTGTAGCTGTGATGTGTGCATCAGTGTAATGGATGTACCAGGAAATCATGCATTGACAAAAGTTCCCGCTTGCTTGGAATTGAAAGTGTGATTAAATGCGTTATTTTTAACGCTTATGGAGTACATGCATCGAAGCTTCTCAGCTGTGCTTGTGCTAAGAAAGGGAAAATTTTAAAAATAACGTAACATGATTCTGCTAACCTAATATTTTTCATACGCCCCAAACCAAGGAGATGCGAAGGTAAAATGAATCGGTAGCGCTACATAGTCAGTACACCCTCTCGAATCGAACCTCAATGTCGGCGTTAGAGGCTTAAGACTCTACAATTAGCCACAGCGTGTGGCTTGTCTATGCTAAAGTATGTATTGTAGATCGGGTATATATATACATTTATATATATACCCGTACCGAGTGGAGAAGTAGAAGTTATGAAAAGAAAAGGGAACATTTTAAAAATAACGTAACATGATTGTCAATATACAGTAATTGTTTTGTGAGTGTTATTGAATGTTGCTGTCATCAAGGATTTGATTATCATTATTTCTTTCAATCAGGCTCGTATTTGTAGGATGTGTTCAAGTTACATTCCGTGTTTGTCAATCGCTGTAAAGATAAGAGGTTTCATTCATCGATTAGTTCCTTACTGCATCAATAAACAGCTCGTCTTCCTTTTATCTGTGATGTGACAAACTGCATGCACGGGTTTTTTTACACTGTCTTCCTTTAGCAGGACATTCACTTTTTCCACCGTGTGCTTTGTTTCCGCAGTAGCTGCACTTATGAATATGATTGTATGTATAAGACGCTTCATATTTTTTGCTGCCTTCTCAATTGTGTAATTCGGTTTTGTTCAGCACTCTTTGGAACTGTTGCTTTTGTCTGTGCACTGCGCCAGTTCACGGAGCCGCTTGGTGTTCTTGCATCGAAGGTTCCCAGCTGTACTGGTGCCATCTCGTAATGTCAGCTAAGACCCGCACTTAAAAGTTTCTCTCGCAGTTTCAATGAGTTTGTGCCAAACACCACCCTGACCATCTCATCTTCCTCTGCATAAGCACAGTCCTTCACCCGTGAACATTTACCGGCAGTGTTTGTATTGGATTGCCGCTGATGGACGGCCTTATATGGGCAGGCACTAAATTACAAACGCTAGTGGCAGCCTGTCTATGAACTTAATTTAATATAAACTTACGGTTCACGCCGTGCTTTGTTTCCACAGTAGCTGTACTTATGAATATGCTTGTATGCATCATTTGCTTCATAATGTTTTTCTGCCTTCTCAATTGTGAAATGGCGTTTTGTGCCCATCGCTGTTTGGAGTTCTTCCTTGTTCTCTACGTACTTACGTCGGAGGCGTGATGATGTCACACGAAACTCCGCCCCCCGCGGCCATCTCCAACTCAAGACTCCATTACATTATATGGGGAAAAATAGCTTCCAGTTATGACCCTTATGCGTAGAATTTCGAAATGAAACCTGCCCAACTTTTGTAAGTAAGCTGTAAGGAATAAGCCTGCCAAATTTCAGCCTTCTACCTACACGGGAAGTTGGAGAATTAGTGATGAGTCAGTGAGTGAGTATATACATTCATATACATATACATCGAAGGGCGGGACCCGGAAGTGATGTCATCACAGAGCTGGGACCGGAAGTGATGTCATCGAGGGGACGGGATTGGAAGTGACGTCTTCCAAGGTACCAGAACCTGGTAGGATTTCTCAGGGAAAGGGAACAGTCAGTGCACCCCGCCCTCCCCTGGTCAGATGTGGTATTGACATTACTTAATCCCTTCAGCTGTCTCCTACTCGCACATGTGTGACAATATAAATTTTAAAATTGCCTGATTTCTGCCATAGATTTTTTTCTACCAAACAAGGTTAAAGAAATCCATTTCAAAATTATGAATAAATAGTACCCAACTAACAAATTAATTAATAAGTATGACATTACTATATCGCCAAAATGTAGCTTATGTACAAATGAAAAAAATCCCCTTTAGATTTCTTTTACTTCTACTCCTATTACAAAATGTTTTATAAACATGCATTTCTGTTACTTTCTTGAATGACAAAAAATCATTATATATTTGTTAACTTTATTATTGAAAAACTATTGCAATGATGTAATCTGATATCAACATAATAAAAAATACTGATAGCTTTGGAGGGTCGAGTGTCAGACCTGCACTCCTAATTCTATTCCTAATTCGACACCTCGATTACATTGTTGTGCTTAATTATTAGCGTGCCATTCACTCTTTAAGATGAAAAATGCAAACAAATGTTAAAAGAAACACACCACCAAATGCTAATAGGGTGTTACGAAATAAATGAAATGCATCCATATACCCAAATAACGAAAATACTGCAACTTTCACATTTAAACCACAAGATTATGAATGTCGTATAGCAAGTAAAAAGGAAAATCCTTATTGCCTTTTTCATCAATACGATGTACTTACAAAAAGCAATACGTATGCATTATAAAGTTCACAGACATAGTCGCATTTCATTTCGTTCCTTCTTCATTCGAATAGAGTTAAAATTTTCAGGCGACAAATATTCTTCCAAGATGTTATAAAATTTAAAAGTTGTCATCTTTGCCAGTAAAAAGTCCACTTACAGATGGAGATAAACATTAACACAAAAATGACTCGCAAGTACGATTCAAATCTGACGAGTGATGTGTGTCGTAAAACATTAGACATGCACAGAACAAATCGGGCAGCGTCGTGAAATGAATTTTAATTAAGCAGAGAGCGCGTGTGCGAGACAATTCGGATGGGGACTCGTGTTGCGAAGTAGAAAAATGCAGATCGGGCAGGGTCATAATAGTAAAGCTCTGCGCATGCATGCACGGTTCAGGTTGTCTTTGTGCACATGCGCGCGCAAATCGGATAGGCACTGTAGATCGGGTAGCAACAGAGATGACATGCAGGTGATGAGTAACATGACCAGATGCAGAGGTCAGAAAGATATTGAAGAAGATGATCCGATGTGGCAACCCCTAACAGGAGTAGCCGAAAGACGAAGTGACGCTGTAGAGAGGTATACGAAATCATTAAGAATACTGACCATAAAATGTTGTTTAAAAAAATGTACAAGTCATTATAGGCAATGTACCATATTTGACCCGAAGAATTTATTTATCAGCAGGCTGAACAGGTTCCACTATATTAGCGATACATGACGGCAGCCTTTTCAAATCATAGAACTGAAGCGTTTCCCTGCCTCAAAACTGTTAAACAGACTTTCTTGTCTTATCGGTGCATACTGCTTCAGCGACCTCACGATGTTCATTCCTATGAAATATCTTAACTCTTTTAGGGCGGATGTCGACTTCTGTCGACAGGAGGGGTTGAGGGCGCATGTCAACTAAAGTCGACATCCAGGGATAGAGGGCGATAATCACCTGTTAATCGCGACATATCTCACTGTCATGTCACAGACATTCCCTCTGTGCTTGGAGGAATGCTAGACTCGTTGACTGGGCAACTAATCCTAGCGTGTGCGTGAGTTGCGAAACAATGGCAAGATGGCATCGACATGTGACAAGGGAGAGAAGTGAGTGCAGAAAAGAAAACACTCGGCAGACAATGTTTTGCACATGATCGCGGAGTCAGACTCTGATTTTTCTGAATCGTATTTTATTGACAGTGATCAGGAGATCGAGCAAGAGAGTAAGAAGCCGGCATCAGCTGATCAAATACCAGCCAAAGCCGCGCCAGCGGATCTGCTGCCAGTTGAGCGCCTTCGCACAGCCGATGCATCTACGGCAAGGTTCGCGTGGGATAAATACACAGACATTGATCTGTTGAGAGCCGATCTGGCTGCTGGACGTCACAAGACGGCATGGCTTGCTGTTGGACACGACAGATCACCAGCTGCTGTACTTCAGGCCGCTCTCTCCTGATGCTGCTTTTCAGCTACCGTCAGACGAGATAAACAGGTAGGCAGAGAATTTTTTTGAATCACGGGTTGCGTTTGCATTGCATTCTCGTTTTTCAAAGTGTAAACCCACAACACCCACAACAAAAGACGAGATGAAGCGTGCTGTGGTATTACAAATAGAGATGGGACAGAACTGGTGATATAACTTCAGGGAGCATTGGTCCAAACGTGCTTTGTCCCCTGGTGGCTTTGGACAGGTTATGCAGCATGGTGATAGGTACGTTCTGCTGCAAAGTTTTATTCACTTCTGTAATAAACAGAAGCAAATCCCATGGGGTGAGCCAGGCTATAATGCCATGCATAAAGTTCATAAAGTTTCAGAAGATGAAAAGAGATGACAATACGGTTTTCATGCGGGCAGAAAACTTGGTGGCAGTGGAATGGCACGATGGCAAAAGGGTGACTTGTCTCTCTACAGTACACACTAACAATATATGTGAGAAAGTGCAGCAACAGACAATTGAAAAGTAGGCACCAAAGCAACACGTATTGTAAGCAGTGCAATGTGGCAATGACTGAAATTGGCTGCTTTGAGCGAGATCAGACTTTGCTGTGTAAAATGTATGTGATATGTATGTGAAATCATAGAGTATGCAGGCTCATGCAACATGCAAGACAGTAACATTTGTCAAAAGTAAATATTTTTTGTTGATTTGATATGTTAAACAATTGCTTTGTGTTCTTTTTTAAAAAATGTTAGTTTTTGGAAAAATATTCAGCCCTGGGAGATAGAGTTAGAGTACAGAAGACTATAGAAAGAGTTAATTGAAATTGAAACAAGGCAGAACGCTTGAAATGTTAATAAGTCTCATCACTACTTGACTGAAGACGGCATTTGGAAGTTGGAGCGATCACAAAATAGCTCCACAACGTCGACCTCAGAAAGGTTTAACAAGCCAAGTTATTTTGAGGAGTAACCACTCCGTTTCTGTAGGCAGCGTCATCTTTCTGGGATACAACTAAGATATGCAGTGACAAAATGAGGACCCACGAGCAAACACAATAATAAGATATTGTCAGAGGTGGCTGGGGTGGCAACCCGGCCGGGAAGCCCAGGAGGACCGGAGGAGGGCTTGCGCCTTCCCCAGACCATCTGGGGGCGACTGCCCTGGTTCCTTTGGGTGCCATGGGCACAGAGCTTTGAAGCTCCACCCTGTAGGGGCCTGTGGTCGCTGCCAGGGGGTGCCTCCATGCCTTTGGAGCCCTGGACCTCAGGACTTCTGCCACACCAGGAAGTGCTGGGGGGGAAGAAGAGCAGGGACACCCTGGAGTGCTTCCGGGGATGCAGCCAGCACTTTCGCCACACAGGGGCGTGTCGGTGGGTGATTGCCGGAACCCACATGGAGCACATCCGGGTGATAATAAAAGGGGCCGCCTCCCTTCATTTGAGGTGAGAGTCGGGAGTGGAGTGGACTGAGCTGGAGAAGAGAGAAGGAGGCGGTCTGAAGAAAGGCATTGTGTGGCCAAGACTTTGTGGCTTATTATTATAAATAAACGTGTTTATGGGTGACATGAACGGGTCTGCCTGTCTGTGTCCGGGCCAGCCTCCACAATATATTCACAGGCTGAAAATGCCAAACATTACTAATGCGAGCCACGAAAGTACCAGAAATTAGACAGAGGTAAACAAAAAGACATTTGTAGTTAGAAACTCAAACGGGACAGATATCGTCTTAATATTATAAATGTTATACTCAGCAAAGTGGCACGCTATCACAAAGTAAGTTTAGGACAGCTCATTTTGAACTCTCCAACAAAATCATATAAGCACTGAGATTTGAACTTCATTTAAAGAAGCGCATACATTTTTGCATGCACGTCCAACATTTCTAGAACAAGTATTTATGAAAATGTATCCCACCTTTAGTCATAAACTTTGGGTAAAGAATGAGATCAGCTGAGAAGCGCCAAAATCCGGGAGATGCTCGGAACAGCGCTGCTTACTCTCTGCATCGAAAGGAGGCAACTGAGATGGTTCGGCCATATGATACAGATGCTATCTGGAAGCCTCCCTGTGGAGGTTTTACGGGTACATTCATCCGGGAGGAGACTTTGCAGAATACCCAGGGCTCGGTGGGAAGATTTATATCTCCCAGATGGCATGGACACGCCTTGGGATCCCACAATATGAGCTCCTAAGCGTGGCTGGGGAGGAGGATGTTTGGGCCTCAGTGCTAAGACTGTTGTCCTCGCATCCTTGGTGGAAAATGAATGAATGAATAATTTCTCTTCAGAGAGGAAATATTAAGATTTTGAATTTACTGAAATGTTTTACGGAAGAATAAAGAATTACCATCATATCGTCTCCATTCAATTAAAAAGAACATGGTTGAGGAACTTTCTGTTGGTTTTACACTCCTGAGCAAATTCCCTGAGCAAATTCCCAGAGGCGTTGTTTCTTCCTGAAATTGTAAGTTAACTAAATCGATGGCTTTCACCAGGGAGGTATAGTGTTCTTCCATCAATGTGGAAAGTCTTTTTTAAGTTACATTTATTAAGGAGCCTTGTGCGTCAGCAGTCACTGCCGGATTTCTGGGTGTGCTACCATACCGTGAGTACAGTGGGCTGAAATTTATGAACTTGTATGGAAAAATATCAGTTCTGGCAGACTTGCTCTTTAGCTGGGCTTCTGAAGCTGCTCCTTTGTAGCTTTTGTACGGGATGCTAACTATAATATGATTTTTAAATGGTTTTGGAGCTCATAAAGTGTTATTGAAGCGTTTAATTATGTTTGTTTTATCGAACTGCACACACCTAGTCTGTTCTCTTAATATGAGGAAAAAGCACCAAACTTTTGAAAGTTTTTCGGTGCTTGGATGTCGGTGTCAACGAAAAGGTCTAACAAAGAGGAAACTTGTTTGGTCCATGGAAAGGCAGCACATGCATAAAACAAAAGTGTGGGAAACCCTGGCGTAGACCATGGGAGTACGTGCCCGGTCTAAAAAGGCCTGATGTGTGTGTATTTTTAATGATTATTATTATTTGATTATTCACATTGTAAGGTAGGTCCATGTCTTTAAGGAGCATCAAGTTTAATGTTATGATATATCTGGGGATGAACGACTTGTGGATTTGTCTTTTCATTCTCATTATTTGTCTCTCTTTTACAGTTTTTTGCTGGCCGCTTCCTGATTTTAACAAGTACAGAAACGGTCCAACTAGAAAAAAAGGATACTCTTGATACTAGTGTCTGCAGTTACTTTAGGATGTTAGAGATGTCCCGCTGGCGTTTATGGGTAAGTCTGAATGGGGTGTAGCTGCCATTACAGCTAATTACGATGGGACTGTTCTTTACATTAAAACGACTGGGCGCTGGTCAGTGTAACAAAGCCAGGAGCTGTTTCAGCTGTAATATGGGTGTCCATTGGTTTGATGGGTTCTGATGGTCTGCTCCATGGGCCAGGCAGGCATATAATCTCACCTGGCTTGTTGGTGAAGTTGTTAATGTTTGAACCAGACAATCCCGATGTCTCACTTGGAATTAGTTTGGAGGCAGGCCATTTCTGTCTGTGTGTGTTAACATTACCCTGCAGAGATGGTGGAGGAGGTCCCTGAATTTTACTACAGTTGGATGTCTCGCTCTTTTTTTCATTATATGGGTATCCAGCTTGCTGTGGCCTCTTTCTTTATGGCAGTATATTCAAGACAATTTTGTATGGAAAAAGGAAACTCCTCAAACAGCGGGAATGGTGCCGTGTAAGCAGAGCTGAGTGATCTTCTGGCCTCCATATTAAGTACATGTTTCAACAGAAACGTGTGCACTGCTTCAGGATCCTGTTTCTGATTGTTCTCTTTATACTGTCTTGCTACAGCATACACCAGCCCAAGTTGCTGAGATCTGCAACTGTTGTTTCAGTTGAGTCCCAGTGGGGATCGTACTTGGTTAGGAATTAAGTGGAGATTTGTTTCCAGTCATGTACTAAATCACTAGGCCACACTATCCGAGTAGAACCCGGATCTTGGTCTTTTACTGAAGTTCATGACTGGCCAAGATGTTTCCTCAAGTGTGCCAACTTAAAGAATCCACTCAACCCCTTGGCTCTGGCTGTGGTGGAGGTCTCACATTATTGTATTGTGAGAAATAGAAAGTCTTGCTGTTGTCTGTTCCAGTCACATCTCCCGGTCTGCATATTTCCATTTGCGTAACTGCTATTCTTGTTCATAGCCTTGTCACTTCTTGTCTGGATTATTGCAATTCCCTTTTCTTTGGTCTTTCTCGCAAATCTCTTTATAAGCTTCAATTGGTCCAGAATTCAGCTGCCCGCATCATTACTAGAACCCCCTCTATTCACCATATCACTCCCGTTTTGCAGCAGTTTCATTGGCTTCCAGTTCAGTTACAAATTCATTTCAAAATTCTCCTACTAACTTTTAAGGCTATCCACAACCTTGCTCCTCCATATTTGTCCAACCTCCTCCATGTTGCCTTTCCCTCTCATACCCTTAGATCCTCTTCCTCCATCCACTTGATTGTCCCCTTCATCCTTCTTACGACTATGGGGAGCAGTGCATTCGGTTGCTCTGCTCCCCAGCTTTGGAACTCACTACCACCTGAGCTTAGAAATATTGAATCATTTTCACTTTTCAAATCTAAACTTAAAACTCATTTGTTTAAGACTGCTTTTTCTCTTTGATTACAATAGCTCTGTATGATTTTTACTTTTGTATTTTTTGTTTATATGTGTTTTGTCTATCGTTAGATGTCTGTGAGTGTTTAGAAAGGCGCCTACAAATAAATAAAATGTATTATTATTATTAATGCTGCTCACTGGAGGAAATGGTGCCAATCTGGGTTGAAGTCGATGCTTTGAAGCTGCCCTCTCTGTAAGTGGTCCAAAAGTGTTTGATCCGTTGTGCTGTCATTGCCAGTCTTGGCCTAGTGGGAAGAGTGTTGGATTGCAATTGACTAAAATGTGAATTCAATCCCATGCTGACTGAACCTTGTCTTAGCTTAAAGGTCCTATACAATGGGCTGAGACCACTGCACCGGAGCCCCCTAGTGGCTGCTGCTTAGTCAACATTTAGAAGTAAAGAACTCATTTCAACTCTCACTGCTTTGCCTTCTTTCGACACTGTGTGGCTGACTAATTCGTGTACATGGTGCGGCCTGTTGTCAGTTACCTGATGCTTCTGTGCAGAGAACCCAAAGAAACAAAGGGGGCAAGAGATGGACAAAGACCAAGACAAACAAAATGAAAAACATTGAAAACAATATCTAGAATTTTTTTTTCTACCTATTACAGTATTAACATTCACATTCTGTCTTTGGTTTGGTCCTATCAACTTTAAACAAGCTTTAAATTAAATATACGCTTTTATCATAGCAGGCGCAGAACTTAGCGGTCGGTTCCGCCTCCCCTGCCATTTTGACGAGTTGTGACCTTGAAAGTCGTCACGGGGTGAGGGAAGTATGGCAAGCCGTTTTAACATTTAATCCATTTAATTTGATATGTGCTTTCAAAACTTTGATATCATTAGTTTCAAGTTTGATATCAGCATTTTGAAATTTGATATCGGACTTATAAAATTTGATATCACGCTTTATAAATTCGATAACAAGCTTTTTAAATTTGATATCAACATTTTAATTGATATTGTGCTTTTGAAACTTGATATCATGTGTTTGAAATTTGATATGACAGCTGAAAATCAAATATATATGCATTTTAAACTCTCACAGCATATTTTCTCATTTTGATATCATATTTATAACATTTAATTTCGTACATTTCAAATTTGATATCACACTTTTAAAATTTGATATCGACCTTTTGAAGTTTGATATCAAACCTTTGAAGTTTGTTATCACGCATTTGAAATCTGATATCAAGTTTTTAAAAATGGATATCAACATTGTAATGTTTGATATCAAGTTTTTAAATTTGATATCAACCTTTTGAAATTTGTTATCAAGTTTCCAAATTTTAATATCGCTTTTTTAATATTAGATATCGTGCGATTTAAAAGTAGTACTGGTCACTGTTATGAAAATCGCATTGCCACATTTCATTCTGTTACAATACACCACTTAACTGCCTCGACTTTGTGCCATTCGGGCTGGTATGGATTTTGTTGTTATGGTTGTGCTTTCCTAGCCAGCTCCTGATTGTTGCTTTCCTTTTTACAGTATGTCTCGATTGAGCAGAACACGTCAGCAGCGAAGTACAACAAGGGATGCGATAGAAAATATTCTTTTACAGGTGCAAAGAAGGTGCACGTCTATTCAGAGAGCAGTCTATCAGGAAAGCACGAATGAAAGGGATGTCGAAGAGATCGACTCGTTGATAAGAAATGTACGAAGAATTCAAGATTTTATTAGCAACTCTGTGGGAGATTTAATTGAAAGCCTTCACCGACTAAGAGACTACATTTGTCTGCCACCACAGAATGAGGATGATCATCGCTCATGCTTGGCCAACGCATTTCTTCAGATATTGTTATTTTACTTTAAAATATTTTGTCACCGCCAAAAAAACACGTTTCAGAGGACCTGTGTATTAAGTCTCATAATGTGGTGTGTGTTTACGCAAATCGGAGGGCTAAACTCCCGTCACGGCTCTGATCTTTATAAAAATAGACTGACCTCATGCCGTCAAAACAAAAATATACGCTGGTTAGATAATTAGTCCATTTAAGGATAAACCGCCGCACACAGCCACAATAAAGAGCACAAAACCATTGCACCTCCGGGCACCAGAAGAAGGTTTTGCTACAATAATAATAATAGTAATAATAATAATAGGGCACAAAGCACTCTTGTTTAATGTTATACTTCATCTGGATTTCAATTAGCTGGTATTTCGTTATTTGAATAATTGTCATTTTTATTGTTAGTTATTTTTAAAATGAATGGTGTGTTAGTTGTGCGGGTTTTAAAAAATCTTTAGGGCTATTTATTTCATTACATCATGTCTATTAAGTTTGCAACATGTTTTGTATAATAGACTGCTATATAACGCTTTATTTAGGATACAAAGGAAGACCAAGAGTGAATGTGTCCAGAGAACAGTTGCAACTACTCTCAAGTCAAGGGTTCACTGCAAAAAAAAAATTGGTCACATTCTGGGATGTTCTTCATCTCTTGTATAGAAAAAGATTAGACGTTTTGGACTCCCCATGAGAAACCGATTTACTTCCATTTCTCAAGAAAATCTTGATGAACAAATTTGCATCCTTCACGATCAGTACCCATGATCTGGAAATGAGGTCATTCTTGTGTGTGAATTGTTTATTGAAACACATTGACCTATATGTCTGTGAAAATCTGTCGACTGTTAACAATTATTTATATGTTTATATTTACAGTATATATACACCAATCTTCTACAAAACCACTTGAGGGAAAGTGAATAATACTGATTATTTTGTTCCAGTGGCACCTCTCAAGGGGTGGGATATATTAGGCACATGTGAACAGTCATTACTTGAAGGTAATGTGTTGGAAGCAAGAAAAATGGGCAAGTTTAAGGATCTGAGCGACATTGCCAAGGGTTAAATTGTGATGACTGGATAACTAGATCAGATCATCTCCCAAATGACAGGTCATGGGAGGTGTTCCCAGTATGCAATTGTTAGTACCTACCAAAAGTGGTCCAAGGATGGACAACCGATGAACCGGTGACAGGGTCATATACTCAAGGCTCATTGATATGCATGGCAGTGAAGGCTAGCCCATCTGGTCTGATCACACAGGAGAGCTGCTGTAGCAAAAATTGCTGAAATTGATAATGGTGGTTCCAATAGAAAGATGTCAGAATACACAATGAATCGCAGCTTATTACACGTGGGGCTGCCTAGCCGCAGAATGGTCAGAGTGTCCATGTTGACCTGTGTCCATCACCAAAAGTGCTTACAATGGACACATGAGCTTCAGAATTGGACTGTGAAGCAATGGAAGAAGGTGGCCTTGTCTAATAAATCATAGTTTCTTTTACATCACATGAATGACAGGGTGTGTGTGCACCGTTTATCTGGGAAAGAGATGGCAGCAGGATGCAATGTGGGAAGAAGGCAAGCCGGCAGAGGCAGTGTGATGCTCTGGGCTATGTCCTACTGGGAAACCTTGAGTCCTGCCATTCATGTGGATGTTATTGTGACACATACCACCTACCTAAAGATTGTTGCCGACCAAATACACCCCTACATGGTCAACAGTATTCCTCTTTCAGCAGGATGATCCACACTGCAAAAATTCTTTGAGGACTGGTTTTAGGAACATTATAAAGAATTCAAGAGCTTGGCCTCCAAATTTCCCAGATTTCAATTTGATTGAGGATATGTGCGAGGTACTGGAAACACTAGTCTGATCAACTAGGGCCCCACCTCATAACTTACAGGATCTTAAAGATCTACTGCTAATATGTTTGGTGTCAGAAACCACAGAACACCTTCAGAGGTCTTCTGGAGTACATGTCTCACCATGTCAGAGCTCTTTTGGTGGAATGAGGGGGACTTAGACTGTGTCAGGCAGGTGGTTTTAATTTTGTGGCAGATCAGTATATATACATGACTTTAAAATGAATGTTAAAATTGAAGAAATATTTATTTTCTTAGATGATTAGTCATAGTGGACTCCAAGCTATCAACTTCCCAACAGTGTTCAGAAGCCATTAAGAAGGCTAACAGAATGTTAGGTTATATAGCACGATCTGTGGAGTACAAGTCCAAGGAGGTTATGCTCAACCTTTATAATGCACTGGTGAGGCCTCATCTTGAGTACTGTGTGCAGTTTTGGTTTCCAGGCTACAAAAAGGACATAGCAGCACTAGAAAAGGTCCAGAGAAGAGCGACTAGGCTGATTCCAGGTCTACAGGGGTTGAATTATGAGGAAAGATTAAAAGAGCTGAGCCTTTACAGTTTAAGCAAAAGAAGATTAAGAGGTGACATGATTGAAGTGTTTAAAATTCTGAAGGGAATTAGTACAGTGGATCGAGACTTGTATTTTAAAATGAGTTCATCAAGAACACGGGGACACAGTTGGAAACTTGTTAAGGGTAAATTTCGCACAAACATTAGGAAGTTTTTCTTTACACAAAGAACGATAGACACTTGGAATAAGCTACCAAGTAGTGTGGTAGACAGTAAGACGTTAGGGACTTTCAAAACTCGACTTGATGTTTTCTTGAAGGAAACAAGTGGATAGGACTGGCGAGCTTTGTTGGGCTGAATGGCCTGTTCTCGTCTAGATTGTTCTAATGTTCTAATGATCAGATCAGTTTTGTTTGCAATGGATATAAATGTTCCTAGGCAAAGGGTCCGTGATTCTTTGTCTCGGATTGACCCTTCCGGGGCAGCCCTCAGATGGAGCAATGCAATCTCCAGACTCTCTTACCATGTTCCAACTCCCAATTCTTTGTGGCATATAGATGGTCACATGAGACTTGTCAGGTAATTTGCTTTATTATTCACATTGTTTACTACTTTATGTGGCACCCTTCAAATAATGTTAGTTGTGTTTAAGATTTAACCTCAATTAAAATATTTTTTGTTGGTTGTTTTTTTCAACAATTTGAAAAGATCTGTTTGACAGATTGCAGGCTGTAAAATTCTCAGAATGGCAACAAATCTTTGTAGTGTGCAGTACAGCCTTCATAGTGTATCATTGATAAACTTGATTGGTTTCTTGTTTTAACTAACCGCTAGGGTTCTGCTCCAATAGGACCACTTCACATGAGAAATAAGGACATGTCAGAGAATTCTGGTTGCAAAAAGTAACTGACTAAGCAAGCTCCTTACATATACAGTATTTATGGGTTACATTTCTATTTTGCTTTAAACATGGAGACTTTTAGGATACAGAGGTTCATATAATGTCTCATTCTGAATGTGACTGCAGATATTTATGTGAATGGCCAAATGTCTTTTTTTTTTAAGATATCTTGAACATTCTTGGTTTTTTTTTTCACCAGGTTTTTGATCAACTTTCCTTGGTTCCAAATTCCAGTCAGTGCTTTTCTTCAATTTGGTAGACATGTATTTGTTTTTCAAACTCTGGGTGATATATAGCACTTTATTGATGCTTTTTAATCAGCATGCAAAGTTATAAGGTCATGCATGCCTGTGTCTGTTTTACAACAGCTTTTCCCTGAAGTGTTGGTAAGGGCAAAATGGACATTCAGGACAATCTGGATTTTCCAGGCCCCATCTACCTTACCCAGCACCTCAGGACAGTGTATTGGTGTGTGAAAGCAAATATTTAAATACATGATCTGATTACCTTAACAATAAATGCAATGACTGAATGACTGGCTAAGGATCTCCTTGATGTCAAAATAAAAAAACAGCAGCTGATCATGTCATGCTTTTCATGCCACCTTTACATGTTGTGTTGCCTCAATTTTTGGTGAAAATGGACTTTCCTTTTGTTTTCATCATTATTTGGTTTCTTTGTCAGTAATAAACTCGGATTACACTTCCAGCCGTTGTTTAAAAATGAGGAGTCCTGACCTTCCTGCCATCTTTCATGAGAATGTTACTGTAAAACAGATATGAGCACAGATCATCTTATAATCTTGCATGCCATTTCATAAGAGTGGAGTGAAGTGGCACGTAACAGCTCAGGTTTATATGTTGACAGGCTGGTGACATACACAGCAATTCCTATTAAGGATATTTACATTTTTTTAAAGTAACCCATTTTCTTTTGCAGATGGGGTTTCGTCACACATGGTGATACCGATGGAAATTTCCGGCTTATTACTTATCTTAACTGCAGCACCGATAACGCAGCTTCAACAGTATTGGCACAGTTTGTGAAAGCCACGTGTCGTATGGTTTACCATCCAGAGTTAGATCTGATCATGGAGGAGAAAACATTAAGGTTTCTTTATTCATGAATCTGGTTCAGGGAATTGAGAGGTCAAGTCACATAACTGGGGAGTCTGTCCACAATCAACGTATTGAGCGACTGTGGAGAGATGTTCAACTACATGTACTTCATTATTTTTATGAATTGTTTTATAGTTTTCAGGATGAGCACATTCTAAACCCAGAAAACAACATCCATCGTTTTTCACTGCACTTGGCTTTTTTTGCCTGAGATACAGAAAAGACTTGACTTATTTAGTGTGCTAACACTTCATCTTAGTCAGCATGATGAAGAAGTCCTGCAAAATAGCATTGCAAACATTTCGGACATAAAAGAAAAATATCTGATTTGCTGTAGAGAGATTGCCCTACGTCTTCCAGTTGTCTGACATCTGGAAACAGCAAGGCATTTATGCTACTGATCTCAGTTTGGGAAAACAATATGTTGGGTATAGAAGATTGCAGCCATGTATATGAGTGGACCAAATGCCACATTCTGCAATGACTGTGTGTTTCAGGCAAGTTGATGAACAATGATTGAGGGTTGAATTGAACTTATGGGTCACATCTAGTAGAGGCCTGCTTTTTCATTAACACAAGTTTTCTTGTTTTATGCAATAAACATGCTGAAGAGAGATCCTATGAGAAACACGTCTTCTTTGTTTGATTTACTTAGCTGAGAGTTCATATTATAAACAATGTTATGAGGAACTGCATAACTCAAATAATCACCTGCAATGGCAAGGCCCTGAACTTCAAATTCTAAACCAAGAGTGGTGAGGGTTAGCACAAGGCTTGATACCCAACATGGGGTTAATTGCATAAAGGGAAGGCTGCTTAGAAATAAAAGAAAGAAGTTTCCCTTCTGGATGTTTGAACTTCATCCATGTGCTGCCATGTGCTGCTCTGCTGACACCATCTGTTGAGCAACATGAATTCTGTTTCAGTCATCGTAATTCTGCTGCATATCCTTCTGGACAATGCTGTCTACTGTTTAAGTAATGTAAAACTTTTAAACTTTTCTATAAGGGTTCATGTTTTTTAAGGTTGCATATGATCAGGGATTTCTGACGGTTGATCTTCCTGAGTATTTATCTGAGCAAGCATTTGTTCAAGTCATATAATTATTTAATTTATTCATTTAATCTGACTCATTTATATGGTATTACTAAAAGTATTGTTTGAATTGATCCATTAACTGAAGCATTATTCTAAATAAAGCATTACTTTTAAACTTCCATGAAACTTTGTCTGCACACTCACAGTGACTGTAATAAGAAAGAAGTACGCAGGGCAACTGGTGGGGGCAGATTTCTATTTCACTCCCACAGGGTTAGTGGCTGAGAGGGCCTCCCCAGTAGAGGGCAGCACAGGAAGGAATACACACTCCGTTTGTGACTGGCAGTAATATGATAAAGGTACTATAACCCCTGCCATCCTGAGGGCACTATCTGGTCTGCTCTAGCCAAGCTAGTGAGTATATACAGTAACACTGTATGGACAAAACTATTGGGGAGCCAGGCCATTACACCAGCAGGGACTTTAACGACACTGCATTCAAATACATAGACTTTAATATGGAGTTGTTTCCCCCTTTGCAGGTATGACAGCTTTCACTCTTCTTGGAAGGCTTTTCCCAACAGTTTGGAGCAGTTCTGTGGGAATTTGTGCCCACTCATTCCATAGAGTATTTATAAGAACAGGCTCCGATGCTGGGTGAGGAGGTCTGGCTCACAATCTTTGTTCCAGCTCATCCCATCTGTGTTCGATGGGGTTGAGGTCAGGGCTCTTCTTCCACACTAGACTAATCCCACAATGTTTTTATGGACCTTTCTTTGTGCACTGGGGCACAGTCATGCTGGAATAGAAAAGGGCCTTCCCCAAACTGTTTCCACAATTTTGGCAGTAAAGCGTTGTCCAAAATGTCTTGGTATGCTGATGCATTAAAATTACATTTCACAGAAAGTAAGGGGCCGGGCCCAAACTCTGCCAAACAGGCCCATACCATTAGCCCTCCTCCACCAAACTTCACAGTTGGCACAATACAGTCAGGTAGGTAACATTGTCCTGGCATCCGCCAAACCCAGAATCGCCCATCTGACTGCCAATCAGAGAAGCGTGATTCGTCACTCCATAGAACACGTTTCATTGCCACACAGTCCAGTGGTAGTGTGCTTTACACCTCTCCATCCAACAGTTGGCATTGGACTTGGTAATGCCAGGCTTGCATGCAGCTGTTCAGCCATGGAAATCCATTCTATTGTACGAAGCTCCTGCTGCACAGTTTTTGTGCTTGCATTAATGCCAGCGGAAGTTTGGAACTCTTCAGCAATGCAATCAGCAGAGTGTTGTCATCTTTCATGCACCTTTAGCAGTTGATGACCCCACTCAGCGACTTTATGTGGTCTGTTGCTTCATGGCTGAGTTGCTGTCGTTCCTAAACGCTTACACTTTCCAATAATGCACCTTAAAGATGACTGTTGAAAATCCAGCAGGGATGAAATTTCACGAACCGTCTTAGTGCAAAGGTGACATTCCATCACAGTACCAGGCTTGAAGTCACTGACCTCTTCAGAACGACTCATTTTGTTTCACAGATGTTTGTAAATGGAGACTGCATGGCTAGCTCTTTGATGTTATACGCCTGTGGCAATGGGTCTGATTGAAACATCTTTACTCAAAAATTAAAGATGTGTGTCCCAGTACTTGTGCCCATAGAATGCAAGTGCTAAGGAGTGGAAAGATGTGCCCTGAAGCCCATATGCTCCTTTACATAGTCATACTTGCAAATTCATACTGTGGGATCCAAAGGCATTCCCAGGGAGGTGTCCATATCAGATGACTGAACCACCCCAATTGGCTCTTCTTGATGTGGAGGGTCATTGGTTCTACTTGGATGTCTGTACTTCTCACTTTATCTGTGAAGGAGAGCCCAGCCACTTTGCTGAGAAAGCTCATTTTGGCCGTTTGCACCCACAATCCCATTTTTCAGTCATTACCCAAAGCTCATGACCATAGGTGAGGGTAGAAACATAGATTGACCGATAAATGGAGAGCTTTGCCTTCTAGTTCATCTCCTTCTTCATCACTACAGATTAGCATAGTGACTGTATAATTGCAATTGCCGGTCCAATCCATCTGTTTATCTCACCATCCCTTTTCCCCTCACTTGTGGACAAGACCCTGAGGTACTTAAACTCCTCCACTTGAGGCAGTAACTAGCCTCCCACTTAAAAAGGACAGTCCACCTTTTTCCTCCTGAGGTCCATGACCTCCAATTTTGAGGCGCTAATCCTCATCCCTGCCACTTCACATTCCGCTGCAAACCATGCAAATGTGTACTGGAGTTTTTGCAGCCTGATGAAGACCACGTAATCTGCAAAAAGCAGTGACAGAATTCTGAGACCACCCAACTTGACCCCCTCTCCTCCCCAGTTGCACCTTGATATCCTGTCCATGAAAATCACAAACAGGAGAGATCCACAAAACACATGTGGTCCAATTGGTCGTACCCCTCCAGAATCCGCATGAGTGTAAAGAGCTGATCCACCATTCCACAGTCTGGACAGAATCCACATTGCTCCTCCTGGATCTGAAGTTCCACAATAGAGTCTCCTTTCTGGAACCCTGGCATAAGCTTTTCCAAGAGGCTGAGCTGTGTTCCTGTTCCCCTTTTTAAAAATGAGGACCACCAACTCGGTCTGCCACTCCAGAGGCACAGCTCCCGCTGAGCACGCAACATTGAACAGTTGTGTCAACCATGACAGTCCATCAATCACCAATTAGCAACAATTATCAGTATGTGCAGTTTAGATTTGTTCATCGTACACGCAGTATATTACACAACATCAGCACTTTTTATGGGTAAGGTTGATTCTCCAGAATGTATTTTCTGCCCATCTAAGAGGCCTGTCACCTTTATACATGACTTTTGGGAATGCCTTGGAGTGATAGGATTGTGGAATCTTGGTGCGAGGGTCCTGGCCTCCATTCTGGATATCCAAATACCTGTAGTGCCACAATTGCTGATTTGTATGATTTTCTGTCTTTCTTCAGCATCTCAACTGCACAAACGGAGTATTTCAATTGCTTCCCTTGCTTCAAAAGTTCTACTAGTGTGTCAATGGAGAGACCCAGATAATGTATCCTTTGGTCACTGGAAGTTTTCATTTCATAATTCTATGCTTTTTGAAGGCTCAGCTTAAAGAATTAATGAAAATAGTATTAAAAAGTGGGAGGCTATCACTAAGAAAATCAAACATCAGCTGTGCTGTGTTTAAGGTTTTTCTTTCCATGACAAATTGCGTGACATAGATAATTGGTGATTGGCTGTCATGGGTGATTGGGCATTTTGGCGTTTTGGTCGTGAATTCTTGGGACTGGGGTGCTGGTGCTTATGACCTTTGTAAAATTTAATATCCTTAAGATTAGAACATTAGAACATTAGAACAATCTAGACGAGAACAGGCCATTCAGCCCAACAAAGCTCGCCAGTCCTATCCACTTGTTTCCTTCAAGAAAACATCAAGTCGAGTTTTGAAAGTCCCTAACGTCTTACTGTCTACCACACTACTTGGTAGCTTATTCCAAGTGTCTATCGTTCTTTGTGTAAAGAAAAACTTCCTAATGTTTGTGCGAAATTTACCCTTAACAAGTTTCCAACTGTGTCCCCGTGTTCTTGATGAACTCATTTTAAAATACAAGTCTCGATCCACTGTACTAATTCCCTTCAGAATTTTAAACACTTCAATCATGTCACCTCTTAATCTTCTTTTGCTTAAACTGTAAAGGCTCAGCTCTTTTAATCTTTCCTCATAATTCAACCCCTGTAGACCTGGAATCAGCCTAGTCGCTCTTCTCTGGACCTTTTCTAGTGCTGCTATGTCCTTTTTGTAGCCTGGAAACCAAAACTGCACACAGTACTCAAGATGAGGCCTCACCAGTGCATTATAAAGGTTGAGCATAACCTCCTTGGACTTGTACTCCACAGATCGTGCTATATAACCTAACATTCTGTTAGCCTTCTTAATGGCTTCTGAACACTGTTGGGAAGTTGATAGCTTGGAGTCCACTATGACTAATCATCTAAGAAAATAAATATTTCTTCAATTTTAACATTCATTTTAAAGTCATGTATATATACTGATCTGCCACAAAATTAAAACCACCTGCCTGACACAGTCTAAGTCCCCCTCATTCCACCAAAAGAGCTCTGACATGGTGAGACATGTACTCCAGAAGACCTCTGAAGGCGTTCTGTGGTTTCTGACACCAAACATATTAGCAGTAGATCTTTAAGATCCTGTAAGTTATGAGGTGGGGCCCTAGTTGATCAGACTAGTGTTTCCAGTACCTCGCACATATCCTCAATCAAATTGAAATCTGGGAAATTTGGAGGCCAAGCTCTTGAATTCTTTATAATGTTCCTAAAACCAGTCCTCAAAGAATTTTTGCAGTGTGGATCATCCTGCTGAAAGAGGAATACTGTTGACCATGTAGGGGTGTATTTGGTCGGCAACAATCTTTAGGTAGGTGGTATGTGTCACAATAACATCCACATGAATGGCAGGACTCAAGGTTTCCCAGTAGGACATAGCCCAGAGCATCACACTGCCTCTGCCGGCTTGCCTTCTTCCCACATTGCATCCTGCTGCCATCTCTTTCCCAGATAAACGGTGCACACACACCCTGTCATTCATGTGATGTAAAAGAAACTATGATTTATTAGACAAGGCCACCTTCTTCCATTGCTTCACATTACTTTATTTTTCAGATATGTTTTGTCATTTTTTCTTCTCCTACCAATCTGTAATTTTAGATTTGTTGTCTTTTTTTTGAATTGCTATGTATCATAAAAAAACTGAACAGGGGCCTCTCCTGAATGTTCCTAGTCCACCTTCACTACTCACTTTTGCTTTCCAGGTTTGCCCGGGCGCCTCCTCCCACCATCTGACTCAACTCACCACCAGGTGGTGATCATTTGACAGCTCCACCCCTCTCTTCACCCAAATTTCCAGAACAGATGGCTGCAAATCCAATGATATGATTATGAAATCTATTATAGATCTTTGGCCTAAGGTGCTCTGGTACCAAGTACACTTATGAGCCACCTTTATGTCTGAACATGGTATTTGTTATGGACAACCCATACCTAGCAAAGAAGTCCAATAACAAAACACCACTCTGGTTTACATCAGGGAGGCCATTCCTCTCAATAATGCCTCTCCAGGTGTCTCCTTCATTATCCATGTGGGCGTTAAACTCTCCCAGCAGACCTATAGATTCTCCAGCTAGGACCCTTTACAGGATACCCTTCACTGACTCCAAGAGGGCCCGGCACACCAAAATGACATTTGATGCATAGGCACATATGGCAGTCTGAGTCCTCCCTCCCTTCCATAACCTTCAGCCACACAATGGCAGCCCTCTCTCTCTCTCCAGGACAAACTCCAACATGACATCATCCAGGCATGGACTTAAAAAGAAGCCCACTTCTAGCTGATGTTTTTCCCACTGGGAAACTGCAGAGTAAAGGACAGTCCAGCCTCATTTGAGGGGTTTACTTCTAGAACCAAGTGAGTGGGTGGATGTGAGCTCAGCTATATCTAGTTTGTATCTCTCCACCTTACCCACTAACTCCGGCTCTGTCCCCTCAAGAGAGGTGACATTGTAGATCCCAAGAGTCAGTTTATATGTCTGGGTTCCAGGCCACCAAGACCTCTCCCTTCAACCACCGCCCTTCAACCAGGTCACATTGCACCAGGCCCATATTCCTCCTGCAGGTGGTGGGTCCATAGGAGAGCAGTCCCGCATTGCTTTTTCCAGCTGCGCCCAAATGGGCCCTGTGGTAGGCCTGACCACCAGGTGCTTGTTTGTGGGAACTTCTTCCAGGCCTAGTTTCAAGAGGAAGCCTTGGTAACCCCATACCAGGTGGGGTACTCTTTCTATCTTCGTAGAGCTGTATATCACTCTTTGTCTAAACCCTCACCAGGGGACAATTTGCCTTCGCAAGCCGTACCAGCAGCTTTTGCTCCAGACAACATAGCTCCCTGGTTAACTAAAACCTCTCCACCGCAATAAAGTGCTGATTCCCTGTGAGGTCTATTATGCTAGGTTAACTTTATTAAAAACAAATTGCAAGTTGTTACTCTTTACTAGTTCAAAGCATTGTACAGTGCCTGTGGGGTGTATTACAAGTTGCATTTAAAGTGTATGGCCAGTATTTTGGAGAAACTACCACTGTATGTACAGCCTGAGTTGCAAGTTAACCTGGATGTAGCGTAAGACACTCCTTTTCAATCCCATGATACTTCAATCACCTGTGGAGACTTGAAGAATGTATTCAGAGAATATTCATTGTTTCTTTTAAGGATTTAACATCAATGAATTAGTAAATGTAATCAAACAAACAGTCGATATTTATGTTGGGTAGTAAAAAAAAAAAGCACAGTGTAATTGTAGTATTTACATTTTTTTATACAATAGAAAGAAACTTCTCTGTGACCAACTGCAAAGTTTCTTTATTATGGCTCTATCAAAAAATACAGGACTGTTGTCCATTCTGGTATCAAAGTAGCAAATATCATGTGGGTTTGGGAAAGCTATCAGAGACTAGCCTGCCCATTCTGAGAACATTTAATACTCAAACCTTTCCAAATCCCATCGGTCCTCTGATTGCTGTCATTAAATGTAGCATTTCTGATTCGTCACTTACTCCTCTAGGCAAGAAAAGGGCCATTGAGCATGTGGAGGCAAACCCCTTCAAGCTGCTCATAAAAATCTATTTTAACTTTCCCTGGAAAGCCCAGTGGAGGAATGGCATCAGCTCCAGTTATGAATATCAAAATTTCTTCAAAGGTTAATTCAGCTTCCTTTTCTAGGAAGGAATAAAAAAAGAATTACTGAACATTTACTCTAGAATAAAGTGTTGCTTTCAAACCACTTTTTTTTTTTTTATATATAAATGTTGAATTTTCTTCCACCACACCAATGGGTCACGTCAACAAGCAAATACTAAGTGGTCTGCTTTGTGTATGTGGGCTCTATGCTTGGCCACCCTTGCAACCCAACAGATAAAGATAAAGCTCACACCTTGCACACTGTTCAGGAAACATTCCCAACTAAAGATAGGTGTCTTCCTCCATTTCTCGTCTGTTACTTCCCACCAAGCTCCAGCTGATTTCAAGTAGTTCCCTGAACGTTGTTCTGGTTAATGTTTTTGTATTTTTACAAATAAAAGGCCATCCAGTGCCTCTACATCGTGTCCTACAGGTTGCCACATGAGTTCATTCCACTTTTAAACTGGTCAATCATATTGGCAGGTCTGAAATGAAAGAGATTTGGGAGACGACAAAACAGAAAAAGCAGATACACAATTAGTTCCCAAATTAACACTGCTAATACTTTGTAAAATTTATATACAATTTGTTCATTTTAGCACCTGAGGTAAGTATAGTGCTTCACTACGTGGCCATATATTTTGGACATATCTGTAAGTCCAGCAGTAAAAATACCCGGGACTCCACAGTCTGCAATCCAGTCTCCTAGTTGTGCTCATAGAGTAACAACATCTGCAGGAGTTGTGCACTGTGAAATCTGAGAATTAAGATATTAGTGTTTGTCAAATGAAGCAAATGCAGTACTGCCCACAGATAATTTCAAAATTACCTGATTAATCTTTTCATGAATATCAACATCTAGAAAATGATGGCTGTTAAACTTTTCCAGTTTTACTGTCTGGCCACACATCAGCTGGAACAAATGAGGATCCAAGGCTTTAATTCCTGGCCCACCATGGATTATAGACGAAGCTATAAGCTTGCCAGCTGTATAGAATTTGCTGCTGTCCAAAGCTGCCTGGTCATATGTGACAAAAAGATGTCCTTCCAGACCTTCAAAAACTCCAAGCAACATCTGAACTTCTATCATTAACAATCTATCATAAAGAAGGGGAAGTTCAAAGAACCATCAATACATAAATTGAGTGGAGAAACTAAGCATTCCCTTGTGTGCATAAGCCATATTAAACACTCTCTCGCTCACATACACACTGTAAAAGGCATTTTACTGTAAAAGACTCCAAACCAGAAGAACTCTCTTCGAGGTCCGCCATAATCATCAGCTGTTTCACCAACAAATTCAATGACTGGTGTTTTAGGCCATGCAAAGTAACTTTTTGCCAAGGCTGCACAGGCACTAAGCAGTATTTTCTTCCGTCATGCAACTACTGTGAATTCGCTGTCCGCATTGAGGTTTCCATCTGGAAGGTTCTTAATATACAGACCAAATCCGCCTCTTCCTGTCAATGAATTAAAACACCTGATTAATTTCAAACAAGAAATTATTGATGCATTTCACACACATTGACAGAGATGTAACTCACGTCAACATAGGTTCTAACAGGGGAGTCCAACATGACTATGTCATCCTCGGAGTCTGAATCATCAATTCAGAAGTCTTTCCTAAGCAGCAATAAGAAAAACAAAACTCGGTATGTTTTTTAAAAACTGTGGTACAAAATGTGTTCATAAAACTATTTGTCAACCTACCACATACAATGTCACTCCATTTATATCCTCTGCTTAGCATAAAAGCCCCCTATTCACATTTTTACTGTTGCTAGGCATGCATACCATCCTTATCTTCATTTTCGGTTGGAGTTAAATACTGAGATTTGGTGACTCTTCCAAAGTCATCAAGATGTACAAGTGGGGAGTGGACAGAAGTGGTCTAAATCTAGGGGGACCACAATCTCGTAAAGGTACAAATCATTCAAGTGACCCGTGTCCTCTCCAAACCCTCTAGTTTCAAAGGGGAAGTTCATAATGTCCTGTTTGACATTTGAGCTCATTCAATATTACATAAATATCTAATACATACCTACTGCTGGAGATGTTCTCACTGTTCGCAGAATGATGTGATTGTCTATCCCCGCTGTAAGTAACCTTCAAACAAAGGCAGCGTTGGTTTATTACAAGACCATAACAACTTGCATCACTGGCTGCAATTTTAACAGATACTGCACTTAAAGTAGTAAATACAAACACTTACAACTGGAGATCCCGCTTGCACCTCCTCAGAAGCAGCAACATCATCCTATTGCAAAAGACACTGTTCTGTATAACTTGTTAAGTTAAATATTTTGCATTCAGAAAAATATAAACACCCAGACTTTGACATTAAAACAATACATAAGCTATAACCAATGAATGATACTCATGTTTTTGACAGAATTCCAGACATTCTTCTAGTCCTTCACTTGCTTACCTCTGAATGTGACCCTGCTAGTTCTGAGGCTGAGGCCTGACTTGGGATCACAGAATCGGTATCATCTGCACTTTCTGAGAAACATGGAAGATGGACTGATGATCCAGAAGATGCTGTCTGGGGTCTAATGAGCAGTGTATGATGATGGATTTCTTGGGAAGGCTCTGTATGTGAAAATGCTTGTATAGGTGGTTGGAAAGAAGAGAAAGAGGATTGTGTCAAAGAATGAAATGATGCTGGAGAAGGCTGATTATAAGGTATGGTGGATCGTACTGGATGAAGGTTTACAGGGACAGCAGAATCTACAGGTGCACTAGAAGACTGTGGCTGAGGTGGGATTGCAGGTAATAAGGACTGAGCAACTGGATGAGCAAGTGGTGAAGAAGGGTGTCCTTGTAGCGTGGTGGGTTGTACTGGATGGTGGGCTACAGGAGTGGCAGAATCTGTGGGTACACTGTAAGATTGTGACTTGTGGTTGTGATGCATGTGATAAAGATGGGGAAATTGGACAAATTAAAGTTGCAAAAGTCTGAGCATTAAATCTGTTTTCTGCCAGAGGGTCAGCTGTGAAGTGAGAGTATTGCAGGTCTAGTGATGAGGACTGCATGGAAACCTCTACTGCAGTTGGAGACAAAGTGATCTGAGTCAGTGCGGTATCCTGTTTTGAAATACAAGAATGTTTATTAAATATTGACTCATGCATTAGCATGAAATGAACAAAGGAAACAATTTGAATTTACCTGGCTAGGAGGAGAAATGTAGGAATGAGGAATAATATACAATTTATTTTCTTTTTAAGACCGTTCACTGAAGAAACAACCAATCTTGTAAGCCTTCTGTTTTTGTCTGCTCTTGCCATGCTGAATCCAATCAAATGTAATGTGAGTCTTGGATAACGCTGACATATAAAACTGATTTAATTCACCAAGACTCCAATTAAGGTCAATTTCTGAACGTTTGACAGTATCTTCTTCTGCTCTCTGTAACTCATGAACCGATACACCTAAAAGAAGGGTATTCGATTTAGAACACAATGTTAAATGCTGAGTCTCTAGGCTTTGGTTTACTGCTTTTATTGGCTAACTACAGTACATTGACCTTAATTTCTTGTTTGTGACAATTTTTTAACAGTATCACCCATGTTTAGGAGTGATGAAATACAGTTTGAATTATTTGTGATGAGATACTAAAAACAGTACACCTGCCCATCATGTTATTCCTGTTTAAGACATTAATATTCATTCTATAGTTGATTCGATGTACAGAAAAAATATTTTAATTTCACACTCATTCAAGTAAACATGTGCTGGACTATCAGATCTTCTGGATTATCAAGTGTTATCAAATAATGATTGCTCTTTTATTTCTTTATTTTGGTCCATAATATTTATAGTATCTCAATGCACCAATAAAACACAATTAGTTTAATGCATTTTTGGATTAATTTACCACTTTAAAAAAAATAAGAGCAAGACACTTAACATATGATAATGGCAACATTTCCTAGCAGCTATAGTAATTGGCTTTAAATTCACCACTTTGCACAAATTTATAATTATTTGAAAAAATATTGAGCATTTACTGTTGTTAATAGCAGGTTGTGTAGGACAACTCTAATGCCACAGACTTTAAACCAAAGGGTTGCAAGTTAATTTCTTACCTGTAATTCAAAGTTTAACCAAGAGCAAGTCACTCAAGCCAACTGTACACTGTACAGAGTTTAAAAGAATGTATTTAAATCTTAACATGATATGTGCACAGAGTTTGTAAGCTGCCTGGGGTAAAAGAGTCTACCACAAATATAATAAACACAAGTCCTAATACTACAGTGCAGTATGTGCCACTGTAATTAGAAAGCAGTATTTATTAAACCTTTGAATTAAACTCAGAGGCTTGTTTGAGAGCGCCTTATATCTCCAGTTATCCATCCAACTACTTTGTATTTCATTAAGTTTGTTTATTTGATATAATAATGCTATACCAGACTCCAACGTTTTTTAGAATACTGTAATTCTCAATTTTGGATTGTCTTTGCTATTTGAAGGAGTACCAGGATTTCTGCAGTATACATTTCCAGATCAGTGAAATTCGACTGTACATTTTTCTTTGATGTCCCGTTGTTTTATGTTACTTTCCTTTTTCCAGTGATGCTGTGATGGTTTATTTTTAAAGTTTGGCTCCCCTATTTGTATTTTAACTTTTCTTCTAATGCTTGCTTGTGTTAATACTTTAACTTGTATTCTTAGCACTTTTCTAAAAAGTCAGATTTCTTTGTTGTTTACAGGTTGTTTTGTCAAAGCCCCAGATTTCAACATCATAATGTATGTGGATAATATAAATGCTCTGAAATCTCATTGTCTGACATAATACAGTTTTTCATTATAGAGCTTTCATTCTTTTCAAAGAGTTCTTGACTATTTATATTTTTTTCTGATTGCCACATTGTATTATTCATCTTTGATGATGTTGTTACCGGACATAAACTTGTCATTTCTTTTATATATTGCATGATAGACAATGCTGTTTATTCATTTTCAGCCTGAGGCCATATGCGAGTGGGCTTGCCATGGTTTCACGTCAGGCTCCGGCTCCTGAGACCATTTTCTAAGACGTCTCTAATTGAAGAGCTGAGTTGCAAAATCAGCTAAGTACAGGAGACAACTTTTTGTGAAAAGGAGAAAAATTATTTTTAAGTATTTGAAATGATATTTTTAAAATTCTTTTTGCAGAATGTTGGTTGTTAAATTACTGAAGGTCAATTGCTGGACATCTCAGAAATCTGAATATTTTACATTTTTGTAAAAAATAGGAAAAAAACATACTTAGCAGGTTTTGACGCTAAATCAATGCTATTCCATAAACCTATAAGTAGAAACTTTCATCAAAAGTGCTCTGGATCTTGAAATATTTTTATTATATAACAAAAGAAATTTAGAGCTTTTAGTCTCTAAACTATTTAGGTAAAAAGTAATGCTAAAAGTCATGAATTCCTGTTAAGCATTGTTGAAGTAGTAAATTAAACAAGTTATAAGCAATCTCTAGAATGTCAATATTCTACATCATCTTCATCGTATATTTCAGTATCACTGTCTGTCATTGGTTTAGTGTTTTTGTTGGCTGTTCCAATGACTGGGAGGTAGAACTCTTTAACTTTTTCTGATTGCGGATTGTCCATATTGACTCCCACTTTGCTAAGCAACATTTCGACATCTTTTGCTTTTACTGGATTAACACAACAATTCAGTGGAGTATGTCAGCTGACATATTTTTTATTTTGCTGCCACGTTTCCCAATACTGTGACTGCAAAAGTCGCCCGAATACGTGGTCTTTATGTTTATGTTAGTTCTCGTTATTTCCACCACTCGAACTTTTGTCAAGTGAAATGGGAGCTTTTTTTTTGCAGACTTTTGCAGTTGCAGACTTGTAGTTAAGCCCCTGCCAGTCTGTTCCTAAAACTCTGAGTATGGCATTTTGAGATGATTGGCTGGTGTACTTAGCAGCTTTTGGAACTAAGCTGGTTATGTATTTAACAGGTTTTGGAACTCACATCAAAATTTATAGCACTATATTTTGGTACTTAGCAGGTTTTGAAGCCCACTTCAACTCCAAGCACATAGCCGACCCTTTGATGAGTCAGAACCATGCTTCACCTAAAGTTCGCCAAAAAATGTACTTAGCAGGTTTTGGAACTCACCCCTTCAATTCTAAACAAAGGCTCAAAATTCGGTGTAGACAGCAACCCTAATAGACAAACGCGTCTCTATACAACGACGAATCAAAAGAGTTGTAAACGGACTGCTATAATGGTTGTAATGTTCAATCATACCGTGAGCTAAAAATGGTCGGACATGGCCTTCAATCCACATTAGGCCTTCAGTTTCGTGTATAACGTGTATAACCTAAACTACTAATAGAGGGTGCTCACAATAGACAACTACGTGCAAAGGAAAATAATACAATATAGGCAATAAAATTCAAATAGTTTAAAAGGCGACAATGATGTAACTTACAAATAAATACATTTATCAGACTTACTAAACCAAAAACCTGCCAACACGAGAAGTATACGCCTGCAGTTTTTAGCCTCTAACAGTTCCGCACACCTGTTAACATCGTAAACATTTAAATAACGCAAACAGAAGGACCAAATTCTGTGCCCACAAATATTAATGAAGAAAGAAAAACATACCTCGTTTAAATCGTTTAAAACGCCAACACACAAAAAAAACTAATTTCTTTGTAAAATGATGTTGTCACTTTAGGATTAAATTACAGAGGTAAATATCTACATATATAATTCACTAAGGCAAGACACCCATGGAAAGCACACCGGAAGGGGCATGGATTCACTAAGCCACCGACAAGTAAGACGCCCATAGCGCACGCAGGAAGGAGCCATGGCCACCAACTCGAAGACCATTGGATACGACGACAACTCGCAGGGCCACGCCCACCAACTCGGACGCGACGACACAGGAAAACCGGCGTCATTTATGTTCGTCTGTCGTAGAGTCCACATGCAACTCTGAGCCACGTTGACTCTTCATAGAAGCATGTTTCTCGCGGAAGTGAATCACTATATGCAGCGTGTAAAACAGTTTGCGAGGGGTATCCCATGGGATCCTTAAAACAATCCTTTAAAACTGAGGATAAAACACAATGAAGGAAGCAGTCTTTAAAAACCAATAAGCCCTGTGCCTCTGTTTCATTACCGTCTCACCTGCTTCACCAATGCAGGCCCTGCAACAGTCGAGACGCTCTCTCAGCAGCTGACCTTCTCTGTGCCTGACCGGTTCACACAGAGGCAGCACAAGAGACAGACAGAGGCACACACAGGCAGCTGGTGGGCGGCTCTCCGTGAGTTTCTCTTGCGAGCGGGCACATGACCAGGCAGTGTGTATGCTTCGAGTGCGAGGGTGGACGCGACAGGACCATCTAGGAAAAATCATGTCGCGGATGTGAATTGCTGTATGCAGTGTGTAAAACAGTTTGTTTGTCGCAGATGTGAATCACTGTATGCGGCGTGTAAAATGCTGTATTGTATGTTACCCTCTCCAGAGTTACATCTTTTCATTCACCTACAGTCGTATCCTTAAAACCAACCCCATTTGAACAACTGTGTCTTTCAGGAGGTGTTCACCCATCAATACATAATTATGTGGCGTATGCTACGCCGCGGGTTGGCTAGTTCATTATACTGTGTTAGAATGGGGTTAGGAATATAAAGAACATTTACTCATCTAATTTAATCCTTAACTTACAACATAACTTTACGAACGAGAGCATCAGATTTATTTTTGACCTCTGGTTTTATGCTGTATATTCTCTCTCAGTTCAGTTATCCAAGTCTGTACACAACTCAATTAATTGCAATTTAACATTATCTAAAATGAATACTCACGTAGCGCGATAAAAAATAATCTTAATATTCGAACACATACCTAGCCCATCACTGGTGAGCTTTTCCAAGTCTGCAGGTGATGGAATACTTTGGTGACTGTGCTGCAGTAAGATGATGTTAACTTTCCACTTCGTTATTCTGTACGTCATTCTGTTGTCTGCAATAAATAGAACACCAAGTTAAGCACAAACCAAAAAAACTAATCACAATAGTATTCCAACAAGATGACAAACACTTTTGAATTAAAAAAGTTATGTCAACGCCAGTGTCGTTGTTCAATTTTAAATCAATTTCTCTTCTATATGTTACCAAAACCGAAAAAAAGAATAAAATGAAATTTGAAATGAATAAAAAGAAATCTGATATCACGCTTTTGAAATTTGATATCGAGCTTTTGAAATTTGATATCAAATTTCAGAAGCTCCATATCAAATTACAGAAGCTTGATTTCAAATTTCAAAAGCTCAATATTAAATTTCAGAAGCTCGATATCAAATTTAAAAAGCTTGATATTAAATTTCATAAAAAGACAAATGCATTAAATGTTAAAGTGACCTGTCATACTATGGAAGTATTTAAGGTCTCTTTTTTGAAATTAAGTTTCAAAAGTGTGATATCAAATTTTAAAAAGTCGATATAAAATTTTAAAAGCTTGACATCCAAAATCACTTGATATTGGCTCAATCCTTCTTCACTGTCTTTCTGAAATATATTTTGGTATCTAAAATACCAGGTTACAGAAAGGTTTTGCTTCTGATTAACTAGCATACATGATATACAGGACAATTATAGGGCAGGGCAATTATAAGTACTTAATTGTGGTTACAGATGTTTGATTACGGTCTATTACACTTAGCTATGGTCAATTATACTCAACAACGGACAATTACATATAATATAAGTTATTATAAAAAATAATCTGCAGCTGAGTCTGTTGATTTACTATTCCGAATTGAGTATTCCAAACTGCCCTGTTGCAATACACTACACAAACGGACCTACTTGTTGTTGTACTTTCTAACAGCGCTTAGTATTGTATGGCACCTGAAAGCCAATTCAACTCAAATCTTTAATACACTCTAGTATAATTCATATCCTACCAGTAAAGTATGATATTATCTAATATTAATAAAATTTGCAACAAACTCAATGCCATCTTGATTTCAAACTCTGTCTTATTCTTCTTTTCTCAAAAAGGAAATCTTTCATAAATATTTATTCAAAGTCCACCATTCCTTTGAGCGCAGACAAAAACAATGATTGGCGTATCAAAACTGACATCAAAGGGAGTTCCATGGCTGGCGTTAGGGGCATTCTGTGATATGAAGGGAGTTCCGTGTCTAACGTCATAGGTATTGCGGGCTGCAGCTAGACCCTTCTCGTTTAATTGGATATTGGTGCAGAAAGGGGTGTTTCTGTACGTCCATCTGCAAAGCCTATTGGAGATTCAAGTAACAGGCGTTTCTTTCCGTCCACTAATGGGCATTTTTTCTCTGCCTCTTTTGGTTGTCAGTAAAACACTGCCTGCGCCACCTCCCACATGCTCTTAGCACTAGAATTACCAGAGCCTACGAAAAAACTCATAGATCCATCTCACCTTAAATCAGTTTGCACCTCTCCGTCAGCGTCTTTTGTCCTGTAAATGTGTGGATAAGCAGCAAACAGCAAGCATCCTGCTATCACATCCCCCCACCCAGTAAAGTTTTCTCAGCTCAAGTTTGTTTACCTGCATGTCAGTTGCTTAAAATTGTACAGAGTGAGAAGTCAAGCAAAATAACACCTTTTACAAGTTCTATATCGTTATTTGGTATTTCTTGTGTGTTCTGTGTCTACAATGATCTATGTAAACACATCGTTAAAACAGAAACTTTTTCATGTTTAAGTAATAATTGACAAAATGTAGACATGAAGTGTATAATGTGTGAAGCCTGAATTTCAAATATCAAAGAAACACTTTCACAAAAGGTACAAATATAACAGAACAAGTGTGTTTTTATTTAAAAATAGAACTGCAGAAAAAGAACCCACATTAGGGCGTGACATTGACACGCATTTGCTGCGATAGCTTCGGTGGTGCAACAGTATCACTTGTTGACTGGTAATCAAAACTTCAAGGGTTCGATCCCAGATGAGTCTGTTTTGAGAAGTGAGCTGCTCGTATTCTTACTATTTTAGAACAAAAACATACATTTGATTCCAGTCCGTAAAAGCTGGTGTAATTTATGATATTTATAAAGGTTAGCTTTGTTTTTGTTTTTTTTATTCAGTTTTATTCTCTCATTTGCGTTCACGATCCCAACCAAACCCCGCATACACTGCTGTTTTCAAATAGACGCGCTATAACAAAGGTCAACTCAGATCATGACGACAGTTCTACATCGGAGCAAGAATGCACTTTTGCCATTGCTGTACTTTGTATATGTACATGGAAAGCTCTGCACTCTACTTGTGACTTTATGCTTTAGGAAGTAAGTAAATAAATAAAGGTAAATAGGTACATAACATTCGATCTGGCACTTGCATACAAAGGATACAAAGGACAGTGTATGTAATGACGGTGTATGTGCCCAAAACATTAACATTTATATGTTTCTTACATAAAAGTCAGATTGAATGTTATTTGATTTATTTACTTACTTCCTACAGCATAAAGTTGCAAGTAGACTGTAGAGCTTCCTGTGTTTGATTGACAAGGGCATGCTCACAAATTCCACGTGTAATGCCATGAAAAGTGCCTGCTGACACTTCAGTATGCAAGCAATGGTACGAGAATGCAGTTAGACTTTTTTGGGGGGCACATACCCCGTCCTGATCTAAACACTAGCGTGTCGAGTCGCTTGCGTACTGAAGAATCTATAGCTGCAGGTGGAAGCTACCATCACTGTACTTTGTATGTAAGAGCCAGATCAAATGTTATTTACCCATTTACCTTTATTTACTTACTTCCTACAGCATAAAGTCACAAGTAGAATGCAGAGCTTCTCATGTACATATACAAAGTACAGCGATGGCAAAAGTGCATTCTTGCTCTGATGTAGAACCGTCGTCATGATCTGAGTTCACCTCTGTTATAGCGCGTCTTTATGTGAAAACAGCAGTGTCAAATGCGAGGGGGCGGGTGGGATCGTGAACGCAAATGAGAGAATAAAACTGAATAAAAAAAAAACAAAGCTAACCTTCACAAGTATCATAAATTACACCAGCTGTTACAGACTGGAATCAAATGTATGTTTTTCTTCCAAAATAGTAAGAATACGAGAAGCTCATTTCTCAAAACGGACTTGTCCTCATGAAGTTTTGATTACCAGTCAACAGTTGATACCATTGCACCACCGAAGCAGTCGTAGCAAATGCATGTCAATGTCACACCCTAACGCGGGTTCTTTTTCTGCAGTTCTATTTTTGAATAAAAACACACTTGTTCTGTTATATTTGTACCTTTTGTGAAAGTGCTTCTTTGATATTTGAAATTCAGGCTTCACACATTATACACTTCATATCTACATTTTGTCAATTATTAAAAACATGAAAAATGTTTCTGTTTTAACAATGTGTTTACTGTTTGTTAACTGATTGTTGGAGACACGGAACACACATGAAATGCACGTGTTCCAAATAACGATATAGTATTTATAAAACGTGTAATTTTTGCTTGACTTCTCACTCTGTACAACTCTAAGCAACTAACATGCAGGTAAACAGACTTGAGCTGAGAAAACTGTGCGGGGTGGGGGGATGTGATAGCAGGATGCTTGCTGTTTGCTGCTTATCCACACCTTTATAGGACAAAAGACGCTGACGGAGAGGTGCAAACTGATTTAAGGTGGGACGGATCTACAAGTTTTTTCGTAGGCTCTGGTAATTCTATTGTTAAGCGATGGAATAAAAAGGCAAAAAAGTGTGAAATGCTAGGATTTTAACAAATGTTTGAATCGGGCTGCTGTTGGTATTCGTTTTATAAAAACATATTATAATGAGTAATTGAACAAGGAGAAGCTGATTGAGAAGTAGTGAGCTGGATTTCTGTTTTGTTAATTAATCATAATTAATCATCTTGAAAAAAAGCACAAGAAATTTGACAAAGGAGAGAACACTAAGTCCATCAAGAGTGTTTGTTTAGCTAATAGTTTGTTTTCTAGTATTTGTCTTTATTTAATGTTTCAAGTGGATATAATTTTGTAACTAATATTGTATTTTCCCTGTTGCTTTTTCTGAATTCCTGTAAACGCTTTTTGAACATGGGAAAGATGCTATATTATTAAAATATATTATTATATTTTTGTAGTTTTTATTTACCTCACATTACAAATGCATAATGCTCAGTTTTCTTATTATGACTGACTATTCAAAGTAAGTTTTGGCTTCTGTTCTTCCTTCTTTTGCAGGCCATATTTTCTTCTGATGATGGTGGAGGGGGGATTTGAACCCATTGGCTGTTGGTTCTGAAGATGTTTATCCTAAAGACCTACTCTTTGAGCCCTTTTTGCTTCAGAGTTTCAGCACTTTTGACAACTCATCTCTCCTTCCACATGTCAAATAAAAGAGAGAGTCTTTCTGTTCTTCTAGGTCATCCTTGGCTCATGGGGTTGTTTGCTTGTTTTGCTATGCCACCATGGGGGTCCCCTTTAGAAGAAGGTTATAGAAATCATTTATACCATTAATTCTTCGGTGGCCACAGCAAATAAAGAGTCTGTTTCCTATTTTAGTTGCTGCTATGATTTGAGGGCAGATTCGAACCCAAACTCTTCTACCTTGCATGAGTGGTCCAACCAGTTGAGCTACCGCATCTGACTGGTTAGTATGCCGACCAGACGCATTTAATGTTAGCGACAGGTCTGCGAAACCCCTTAAATTAAGGTCTGTGCTTGAACCCTGCACCTCCACTTTTGAGCGTAAGAGCTGAATCAGCTCGTCTATCTCGGTGAGCTAATCCTGCAGTTGGCAGTAATCAGAAATCTCTTACATCATTGACAATTGACAGAATGGTGGGCGCTGCAGATAAATGGACAGTTTACATGTTATGTGAGGTGAATCCTATGGGGTAGAGGCTAGGCTTGAGCTCAGGGCCTTCTTTGGCTCGGGTCTACCCCTTTAACCGGGGTGGTTGGTCTGTTTGAACCACATGGCCGGTTAGGGTCACTCTCTTTTCACTATTGTTATTGCCAACCCCTTCTAATAAAGAGACTACTTTCTAATATCCCTCTACTCAGGCTGGGGTTTGAACTCACACAACTTGTGCACGACTGGGTTATATCAGTGCTCTACCCGGTTGAGCTACCTACCACAACCAACTCACCCCCCTGATGGTCAGTCATGCATTATACCAATGACAGGTCAGCAGACCCCTTAAATAAAGGGGTCCTTTACAACATACACCTGGACTGGCCGGTATTGTAGCGGGTGGGTTGAATTAGCCCATTTATCTGGGGGAGCTAATTATCTGCTGTGAAGTCTTTAATATTATTGGAAGTTGGAGTGCACTGCATGTAAACTGGCAATTAAGAAATAATTTGAAGTAAATCCTACACGGTGGGTATGGGGGCTTGAACCAGGGGCTTCCCTTTCAGAGGAAGCTTATCCGCCTGAGCTATTGGTAAGCTCAACATCTCCCAAGTGATGTGCGACATCGGGCGACTCAAAGGGCGCTCGGCAGACAACGAAATCCGCTCGTTACTCTCTGTTCATGTAAACCGAATAGAAACAGCAGACCGAGGTAAACACTTTTCAGATCATATTAAAGTCGCCTTGCGGGGTCAGTCAAGTAATAATGAATAATGTGCCCGTTGTGTTGTGCTTACAGAATCCCACTTTGATACTCCATCCCTATTGCATAAGCGCAAATCACCGGCCCTGACTAATACGGTGGGACCCTGAGTGAGTGAATTCAACTTCCTGTCCTGCAACTAAGGAACCAATTGTGTGAAGAGTTCAGTAAATATTAATAATTTAGTTTGCCGACTTTAATGATGAAGTCAATAAGAATGAGCTGATTGAAGCACAGTAGCCTAGCGGTTCTGTTTTTAATCCATTGTTCATCTTTATGTTTCATATATTTATTTATTTAGTGTTTTATGTGGATGTTGTTTTGTATCCCATTTTATATATTTCCTGTTGTTTATGTTTCCTTGTTGTTGCACTCGGAGCACGGGAAAGGCACTATATAAATAAAATGTATTATTATTATTACATTTGTTTAATTGTTAGCATTTCCTTCCCTTTAGAAATGCAAAATAGTCAGTTTTCTTTATTATTATTATTATTATTATTAAAAGTAAGTAATTGGTGTCTGTTTTTTCTTACAATAAAGGACGCAATGCAGCTTTTCTTTTGATGAGGCCAAGAGGTGAGATTTGAGCCCAACGCTTCTTCCGTCCTGGCTGGTGGTCTGGTGCAGAGCTGCTCCTTGGACCCCCAATACACTGGAGCTGCAACACTTTTAAGAACCAATCTGTCTGTTGTCGCTGCAAATAAAACAGAGAACAATGCTTACCACCATTGTTCTGGACCCCCTCGAGCTCCATTGCAGGTCCAGCTCATCGTCGGGGGTCGTTCTGTCAAAGCCTTAACCTCTACGCCAGCATACCCGAGCTAAACCCGCTGAAAGACTCTGCGCAGCTGACAGTCGGATGAATTCGGATCTCCTGGCAGTCTGGGCCAGCCGGCAGGGGTGTCACTTCACGTGGACCCCCCAGGACCATCTTCTTTTAGCAGGCCTGTTCAGGGTTCTGACAAAAGCGTTGTCACTTCTTGTGACATATTATTGTTGATGGGTGGATGGGCGATTTCTTTTCTATTTAATGATGAGGGTGAGTTGTTATATCTATGGGCAATAATATTGTAATTATAAAAGGAAGAAGACGGACACAGGTTCAAAGTAGTAACTTTACTAAGATCGTTCCCAGAGTACGCGTTACACAGCGTTTATCATTAGTCTCTACTTCCTAATAGCTCTCCAATACCCATAAACCCTCATTACTACGGAACCCCCAAAAGTCCAGACTTACAATATACTACATATTCCTCCCCCCTTACAATTGTAAATGCAGCTAACATAACAAACAACATCTGCTATTAGAAACAGGAATATCAACATGAAACAGAACACATACTGTTGTCAATGCAATTACATTCTAACAAAGGAGAGCGGTTAAACAACCTCTACATCCAGCTAACATAAGATATTATTCTGTACCTTTATATCTCCATATACATACATGTACTGTATATAAATATACTGTATATACATGTAGTTTTTATAAGTTAAGTCGGTCAGGAGGCTTCCTGCTTTTAAGAGGGTTACATCGTACAGCTGACGTGTGTTCATCTCCTAACCCAGCCTCAGGTAACCGTAGCACAACAGCATCAGCAGGAATTGAAACACGAGAGGCAGGTGGGATCCCCGGCTGGCTTTAGGTCAACTCACTAGAACTTGGCTCCACAGATGTTTTTGCGCTACCGGCTGCTTCATCAGGTATAGTGGGTAACAACTGTTCAACATATTGTCTCCATGTCTGGCGGTCTTGTGTGCATACCTTATAAGAGACAGGTCCAGTCTTTTGAAGAATGGTTGCTGGTACCCATTTCTCAATGGTGGAATAGTTACGAGCGAGGACAGCATCTCCACTCAAAAACTCACGATCTTTAGCCCGCTTGACACATTGTTTTACTTGAGTGTGCTGCTTATCATAAACTCTGATTTGAGTGGTAGCTGGTCTCAACAAATGGGGTGTGTTACGATATTTAAGAAGAAATGTATCAGCCAGACCATTAGTAGAGGGATGATAAGGGCTGGATAGGAGATGTTTAATACCATTGCCTTTTAGGAATACTTCCATTTCTTGGCCCATTATCTGTCATGATCTGTTCTGGCAGTCCAAAACGTGCAAAAATCTCTCTTAAGGTTTGGATCTTCTTTTCTGATGTGTTGGCGGGCATGATAGTGACCTCAGGCCACTTAGAATGTGCATCCACTGCGACCAGAAGCATAACACCCTCTACAGGTCCTGCAAAATCTAAATGAACGTGTTGCCAAGGACTGGCAGGCCATTCCCATGGATGCAATCGTGCGGGACTTGGCATATCTCTGAGGCCTTGACATGATGAACATGAAGTTGCCTTTTCCTTAATATCACAATCAACTCCAGGCCACCAAAAAATAACTCTGGGCTAGCTCTTTCATTCGGACTATGCCACAATGTCCAAGATGTAACTCATCCAGAATGGGTTTCCTCAACCTTTGTGGTATAATTACTCGCATGCCCCACATGAGGCACCCTGCTGTCACAGATAGCTCCTTTCCCCGTGAAAGTGCATTAAGGGTGCTAAGGTCCTGCCCTCTAAGAATGCAATCGAGTAATTTTGAAAGTGTGTAATCACCTTTGGTTTCCTGCCTAGTCTGATTGGCAGTTACAGGTGCATTTTCCACCATCTTAAAGTAAAAAATCTCTTGCCCTTGTTCTCTGGGTTGTTCTGCATTTCCATGTGCCTCTGAACGCCTGTATTTGATCTCATAATTGTGAGCCCCAAGGAGCAATGCCCAGCGCTGAAGTCTGCTTGCTGCCATAGATGGCACACCAGTATGTGAGCCAAAAACAGATGTGAGAGGTCGGTGGTCGTTAGCAGGGTACATTTTCAACCAAAGAGGTAAGTGTGGAATTTTGTTTTATTCCAAAAATGATGCTTAAAGCCTCTTTTTCAATTTGAGGATATTTTGTTTCAGTTTTACTCAATGTCCTTGACGCAAATGCAATCGGTCGCTCCTCACCTGTTGACATAATATGGGACACAGCGGCCCCAACACCATAAGGGGATGCATCGCAAGCTAACTGAATTGGTAAGGATGGGTCAAAATGTGTTAAAACTCTTTTATCAGCCAGCGCAGCCTTGACTTTGCTAAATGCCGTTTCACACTCCTGTGACCATTTCCAGGGTCTACTCTCACACAGCAACTCATGGAGTGGTTTCAACAATGTTGCTAGCTGTGGAATAAAATGGCCATAATAGTTCACGAGACCCAAGAATGATCTCAGCTGGCTGACAATACTTGGAGCAGGGGCATCTACTATTGCCTTCACTTTTGAAGGAGCTGTGTGCAGCCCATCAGAATCAATAACATGCCCTAAGTACTCTACAGACATTTTGAAAAAGTCACATCTGTCCTTGTTTACACGCAGCCCATACTTTCCTAGCCTGCTTAAGATTTTATCCAGATTGGCCATGTGCTCCTTGTCATCTCGGCCGGTGACCAGGATGTCATCCAGGTAACACTGTACCCCTGGTAATCCACTAAGGATCTGATCCATGACACGCTAAAATATCGCTGGTGCTAAAATTATTCCAACAGGTAAGCGACAATAATGGTAGAGCCCTTTATGTGTTGCTATGGTGATGTACTTTTGTGAGTCCTCGTCTACATGCATTTGCAAGTATGCTTGGCTGGGGTCTATTTTACTAAATTTGTTTCCCCCAGCTAATCCAGCAAAACTATCTTCAATCACAGGAAGGGGGTATTGCTCAGCTATGAGTACAAGTTTAACTGTTACCTTAAAGTCCCCACATAAACGTACAGATCCATCAGACTTGACCACTCAGAATGAGAGACGGGTTCTAGGACTCCTAGTTTGACAAAATGGCGCTGGCTTTCAGAAAAAAAATCGCTCCGTATTAGCGCCGCATTGCTCCACTGTATCATCGAATGGCCCGTTGTCATTGCCATTTTATCCCTTGTGCTTATCTTCAGTGAATGACGCTGCGTAGCAATAGAGGTGCACTTTTAAGTTCGTCGCATCCACGTCGCCAGTGTTATATCTATGGGCAATAATATTGTAATTTTAAAAGGAAGAAGACGGACACAGGTTCAAAGTAGTAACTTTATTAAGATCGTTCCCAGAGTACGCGTTACACAGCGTTTATCATTAGCCTCTACTTCCTAATAGCTCTCCAATACCCACAAACCCTCATTACTACGGAACCCCCAAAAGTCGAGACTTACAATATACTACATGAGTGTATCAGGTGCTGTAAAGCGGGTCCTACACCCTAATGGGGTACTTTCACAGATATTTACATTTTTCCTTTTAAGTCCCCCATCCTACCCTGTGATGGTTCTGTTCCCTATGCTTGCTGCAATCGGCACCAACTCCTGTGACCAGGATAAAGCAGGTGTAGACGATGGATGGTCCCTGTTCGTCTCTTAGGTTCCCACTTTCTGTCTGTGTCTTTTATCGCAGTACTTTGAACTGATAAAGATGTTATGGCTGGAGACACCAGCAACGATGTAGCCTGCCAGACTTTTTTTTTTTTTTTGGAGTTATCCTTTGGTAAGCATAAGATCACCGCACACTAAACTCCTCGTATTTTAGATTTATTTGTGATATCTCCCGATGTAGACTGTACTTAATCTATCCGTTCTGAAATTTTAAAAGTGTATTTTTTCAGGGATGTCTTGTTTTACTTATTTGTTTTAAACTACACCATTGAAGCCCCTACTTGAACTGTGTTAATAACAATAATAGCAGAAATAGAGATTACAGTTTTCTACATTGCATTTATACAACCATTCCATGTACATAAAATACTGAACATCTCTTACAGGTTCGCCAAGTCAATGAGGGAGACGTACGGTAGGCTTTGACCACAGGCGCATCTTCAAAAAACAAACACAACGAACAACAGTATTTATGCACTGCGATGTTGTAATCTGCCACAAGAGGGCAGCAAGATGGCAGTTTTGCCTTTTGTCGTTTATCTTCATCATTTACCATTACTCTCGTTTCTTTCTTAGTTTCTGTCTTTTTTATTTTATATAACGCATTTCATAGATGACAATATTGTATACTACTTAATGAAGGTCTAGTCGTTCTTTTTTCTTTTTCTTTTATGTAGCGTCTCTAATATTTCATTTGTTCGTATAGCACCTTTCACACTGGGTTCTATTATATAGCGCTTAATGACTGTTTCAACATTCTTCATTAGTTTCTTTTTTTCAGTATATCACCTGTTAGTGTGGAGACTAATGTATGGCACTTGGATCACATGCAGTTATTCTTAGTAAGAAAGATAAATATTTTTTTGACCAAAAGCGCATCTTCTAAAAATAATTTTTATGTACTGGAACTTTCTACGGTTACCTGAAGAGGGTGACAAGACTTCAACTTTACCTTTTGTTATTTATCATCTCATTTTCATATTGGACACTATTACATTCCTCTTAATGACTGTTAATCTTTCTTTCCTTCATTTAGTATCTTTTATACTGGATATTATTATAGAACACTAAATGACTTTTCTATCACTCTTTTTTAGTTTCATTCTTTTTCATACCTTTCAAAGTGGACATTAATGTATAGCAGTTGTAGCACATAATGATATGCTGGGTATTTGAGAGATTTTTTTTTACCATTGGTACATCTTTTTACAGTATTTATGAACTGCGTATTTGTATTTCAACCACAAGAGAGCAACAATATGTGAACTTTGCCTTGTTTTGTTTGTCATCATCATTCCCCATTACTCTCATTTCTTTCTTACTTTCTGAATTATTTTTCTTTCATATGGCATCTTTCCTACAGGACAGATTGTGTTGTTGATGAGGCACTTCCCGGTTCAGATGTGCCACTTAAGAGCTTTGAATTTTCACTGCCCACCTCATTTCCTTCTTCACTCCCACTTTCGCTGTCAGTTGCAGCAGATAATGTGTCGTAAGGTCCTGGCTGATCCATTCCTTCGCCTGTCTCCTCAAGCTCATCTCCAAACCTTTTATTGGAATGTCCAATATGCCAAAAGGTTGTCGCCCATACAATATTTCAAAAGGTGAGAAAACCATAGAGACTTGGAGGACATCCCAACAGGCGAATAATACAAGGAGAAGCAACGGGTCCCAGTTCCTTCCATCCTCGCTGACCACTTTGCATAGCATTTGTTTTAGGGTCTGGTTACACCTCTCTATAACAGCTTCGCTTTGAGGATGGTATACCAAGCTTTTTAAATGCTTCATCCAGAATAACTTAGCATTTCCCTGAATGTCTTCATGGTAAAAGGCATCCCTTGGTCTGTTAGGACTTCTTTAGGGATGACGACTGTCACAAAGACCCCTACCAATTCCTGTGTGATTACTTTTGTAGCAGCTGTATGCAGAGGGACAGCTTCAGGATATCAGGTAGCATAATCAACAAGAACTAAAATATATTTATGTCGTCTAGCCAAGGGCTCTTCGGGTCCTACTTGGTCAACATCGATTCACTCAAAGGGAATATGAATAAGGGGAATGGGGACTATCATAACTCGGTCCATTTTAGGAATTTGACTCAATTGACAGTCCAGGAAGGAAGTGCAAAAGCGTCAACCCGCCTCATTAATCCCCGAATCGGTGCTTAATGCTCTCTAGAGTCTTTTCAGTTCTCAAATAGGCTCATACAAGATGGGTGTGTGCTAGTTCACAGACTTGCCCCCAGTAAGACTGCTGCACTAACAACAATGATCGTACATCCCCCTCACACTTGACTCCTTCCTCAATACAGAAGACTGTAATTTATTGCAAAGTGTGGGCCCCGTGGAATAGGATGCTGAGTGCGCTGGAAATTAACCAGAACAACTGCATTTTTTTGCAAACTTAATGGAATCATCATTTCATTGCTCCACATTTAAGAAGGTCAGAGTTTACCTGAATTGAAATTGTAATGTAGTGACAGGATCAGAGTCGACCTCAATCCACGTGGTTTCTTCCTGAGACTTGTCTTGCGACGTTCCAGGAGTCACCACATCACGCTGAATGGCCACATGACTCCTCAAGGCTGGCTGTAAACACAGCATGGAGGCAGCTTGTGATGAAATATTCCCACCTGTTACTAGGCCCAAACCTTTCTTAGGAGTGGGTTGTGTAAAACCACTTTTAATGTCAGACAAGTCCTGCCACAGTATCATCGGATATGGAGGATTCCTGAGGACGGCTACTGTGAGTGTTTCTAGTGAGCCCTCATATGTGATGAGACCTGTACCATCAGATTTCATGGTGGATTCAGGTCAGACTGGTCTTATAATCCATCCACTGTTACTGTAACACAAAACGGCAAGCAAAAATAGACATTTGACTGGTGGAATCTATTAAAGCTGTCACCTTATGCACATTAACTAGTACCACTCCTGTGCATGGAAGAGACAGAGGGTTAAAAAGTACACAACACCCTTTCCCTTCATCCAGCTACATTCCACAGGCTCATTGAGTTGAGGGCATTTGAAACAGCACGGGGGTTTGTATGCTTGTACTTCGCCTTCCACACGGTCTCCATGCTTCGGTGGGCGGGCTGTTCATTCAGAAGACGTCCTGTCCTGGTTTGGCGTTTAGACCATTCTACCCTCTCAGATTGCTGCCCAGTGATGTTCTGTGGTAATGATAGAAGCCTCTGTAATTTAACAGACTGCCGCTGGACTGGCTGGGCAAGGTAATCGGGAAGGGCATCTATTAGGAGATCAAAAGACATTTGCTCAAGGACTTGTCACAAGTCATTTACCACTGGCCGTAGCCTGTGTCCTGCCTTGCTTCACAAATCAAAGTCCTGGAGCATGTTGGCTTCTCTGGGTCAAATCGGCATTCATGACAAATCCTTGCCTGCTGGTCCGGGGAAACACCATACCTTTGAGGACCTCAGTCTTCAGAGGACCATAATTGGTGACCGTCTCCTCCGAGAGGTCATAGTAAGTCTACCGTGCTTTCCCCCTTTAGAAACGGCGCTATTATGTTAGCCCATTCTGCACACTCCCAGTGACTCTTGTTGGCTGTATGTTCAAATATTAAAAAATAAGATTCAATATTGTCGTTACTCTGGAGGGACAGAGCCCACACCTTGTTGGACAGTGACACATGCTTGTGCTCGCACCTCGGACTCTGCATGCTGCATTCATTATTCTCCCACACCTGGGGCCTCATTTAAAAACGGTGCGTACGCACAGAAATGTTGTGTAAGAACTTTTCCACGTTCAAATCGCGATGTATAAAACCTACACTTGGCGTAAAGCCACGCACTTTTCCACTTTACCTCATGCCTTGTCGTACGCAAGTTCTCCGCTCGGTTTTGCAGACTGGCGGCACCCAGCGTCAAAGCAATGGTACTGTTCCTGTGTGATTACTCATTATTTTCATGACGCGGCTTTATAAATACACAGAAACTAACCGCATATTGTTTATTAGTGTAATGCATCTGATTGTAATTAACTTGTAACAATATAACGGTCCAGGGAATAGCCATAGTATTCCAAATATCATAACTGCTTTAGCGTTGTTATTCTCACTGCACCTTCTCTTCTTCTTATTTTTCTTCTTCTTCTTTCAGCTCCTCCCGTTAGGAGTTGCCACAGCGGATCATCTTTTTCCATATTTCTCTCACTGCACCACTCGAAGTATTTATATCACTGTATCTGAGTGTGAATCACAGCAGCAGCTGATCGGAAAGAGAATTATCGGTATACAGCTTTAAGGACACGCTGTCTCTGCCACTGCAAAACGTTTTAAAGCCTTTCCTGTACAGACCTCGCGGTTCAGAAACAGTTTCATCCCAAGAACTTTAAACGCACTCAATCAATTGCTCCTTGTAGAACTGTTTGTACTTATAAGTACAATCACCCCACTGTAAACTTGCACTACAGTTATAATATCTCACAACCTGGGCCACTTTATAAGCGGTATTTACATATGATGACGATATCATTTTAAGGTGAAATGCAGCAAAATATGTTTGTTAAATTATACAGATAAAACTTTAACTTCATTTAAATAATCTATATTCTTCACTGGGAGTGTCGTTAAGGATAGAATAATTAAACATGTACTACGAAGATATTTCAATGTTCTTTAAACGTTTTGAAGAATCGGCGCTAAGCTTACAGATGGCTTAACGTCTATTACAGAGTTAATTGTGTGGCGATCAGTTACTTGGGGAAAGAAAAGCACTGACTGCAGTGACGGCTACGCCAATATATATTGAATATAAAACAGAAAGATAAAATAACAACACAGCTAAAAACGCAGCGACAAATTTCGGCAAAAGTTAAATGCTTATGTCATGAGCACGAGGCGGCTATGCAGTGTTTGCAACAGACGTGGCCATCCACCGTGCATGACATTAGCGGGCGAAGGAGCCACCGATTCTTCCTCTGCCCAGTACCACCACAAGCCTAGAGCTGCCCCTGATTGTACTGCTGTAATAAATTATTTCATTGAAGTGAAACCCATGTTTAATAACGTGCTTTAACTCCTATCATCATGAAAATGATATCACGTATACATCTCAGTATTTTAGTTATTCAGAGAACTGTAATATCACAAATGTAATGGATTCTGTGTCCAGTTGGAGGAAGAGAGCCGGTTTAAGAAGCAAGTAGTGATTCACACACATACGAGTAGAAGATCAAATACAAAACAAAGCATTTAACGTGCTACTTTAATTACGATGTGATTTGAGAAACTGGTTAATTAAACGATTTTAAGATGAAGTTTATGATGTTCTACTTTAATGACAAAATAAACTACGTGATTAAAGTGGAAATGTCGAGATTGAAGTTGACATTTCGTGCTTTTTCCTCACTGTGTGCCTTTTTTTCTCTGTACCCTAATAAACTTTCATATGACATTCAGACAGTGGGCTTACAACTCTTCTTTTCACGGCAACTTTGATATGCGACTTCTTTTTTATTTCCGGCACTGTGCGACTTTGTGAATGTGAGCTTTCAAGTTTCTCCAACACGCTATGTCACTCGATCAACTTCCTTTTGTTGATTATACCACGGTTTATTTGAACAAATAGTATGTTTTTCCTTTGCCTCCACTTGGTATTCGCTGAAATTCTTATATTTTCCCCGTGCTTTTCCCATTGTCTTCTCACAGAAGGCTGCGCTTAAGGGCGATTTATATTGATTTGCATATTCAAATAGGCGTAATTCTGGGAGGAGTTGGGGCGTTACATAATGCGCGTGCACGAGCGTTAGTTTTCACGATTCCTGCATCTGGATTTTTCTGTGCGTAAGCACATTTCGGCTTTTGTGCTTACGCCATGTTATAGTGCGAGTTCTACGCACGGCGTTATACATGAGGCCCCTGGGGTTTCAGGGTTAGGAGCTTTGATGCCATATTAACCAGAATTGTGTTGAGGTCCTGCTCCTGAACAGGACTGTTATTCTGAACAGTCAGCATGGGTTCAGAAGAGGGAGGTCGTGTTTTACTCACATGCTGGAATTCTATGAGGAGGCAACAAAAGGATATGATCAAAGTGGAGCTTATGATATTATTTATCTGGACTTTCAGAAAGCATTTGATAAGGTGCCACATGAGAGGTTGGGCATCAAGTTAAAAGAAGTGGGAGTTCAGGGTGATGTGAGTAGATGGATGTAGAATTGGATCAGACACAGGAAGCAGAGGGTGATGGTGCGAGGAACCTCATCAGAACTGGCCGATGTTAAGAGTGGTGTTCCACAGGGGTCAGTGCTAGGGCCGCTGCTATTTTTAATATATATAAATGATTTAGATAGGAATATAAGTAACAAGCTGGTTAAGTTTGCAGATGATACCAAGATAGGTGGATTAGCAGATAATTTGGAATCCGTTATATCATTACAGAAGGACTTGGATAGCATACAGGCTTGGGCAGATTTGTGGCAGATTAAATTTAATGTCAGTAAATGTAAAGTATTACACATAGGAAGTAAAAATGTTAGGTTTGAATACACAATGGGCGGTCGGAAAATCGAGAGTACACCTTATGAGAAGGATTTAGGAGTCATAGTGGACTCAAAGCTATCAACTTCCCGACAGTGTTCAGAAGCCATTAAGAAGGCTAACAGAATGTTAGGTTATATAGCACGATCTGTGGAATACAAGTCCAAGGAGGTTCTGCTCAACCTTTATACTGCACTGGTGAGGCCTCATCTTGAGTACTGTGTGCAGTTTTGGTCTCCTGACTATAAAAAGGACATAGCAGCGTTAGAAAAGGTCCAGAGAAGAGCGACTAGGCTGATTCCAGGTCTACAGGGGTTGAATTATGAGGAAAGATTAAAAGAGCTGAGCCTTTACAGTTTAAGCAAAAGAAGATTAAGAGGTGACATGATTGAAGTGTTTAAAATTCTGAAGGGAATTAGTACAGTTGATCGAGACTTGTATTTTAAAATGAGCTCATCAAGAACACGGGGACACAGTTGGAAAACTTGTTAAGGGTGAATTTTGCACAAACATTAGGAAGTTTTTCTTTATACAAAGAACGACAGACACTTGGAATAAGCTATCAAGTAGTGTGGTAGACAGTAAGACGTTAGGGACTTTCAAAACTCGACTTGATGTTTTCTTGAAGGAAACAAGTGGATAGGACTGGCGAGCTTTGTTGGGCTGAATGGCCTGTTCTCGTCTAGTGTTCTAATGTTCTAATATGCCAACTGTGGAAATAAAGAGCAGAAGAAACAGAATGAAGTTTGGGGTAGCCAGCCCGTATAATTGACAGAAAGTAGACTGAGTGAAAAAAAACGGTCTTTACAGGCTGGAGTCCAAAACAGAACAGAGTAATAGTACTGAAAATGGTGCTTATAGGAGAACTGGTGGATCTGGAACCAGAAGTAATGTCAGTGAAGGTGGAACTGAAAGTGATGTTCTTAGACTCAGGCAGGATTTCCTTCAGCTGATTTGAAGAGAAAAGAGAGGAAGGATCATTGCACACTGCCACACCCTGACATGTAATTACAACCATTTGAGCCCTTTAGATGCCTCCCATGCTAATGTGTGTGACTATATATATATATATATTATATAATATATACAGTGGGTACGGAAAGTATTCAGACCATCCATCCATCCATTTTCTAACCCGCTGAATCTGAATACAGGGTCACGGGGGTCTGCTGGAGCCAATCCCAGCCAACACAGGAACCAATCCTGGGCAGGGTGCCAACCCACTGCAGGACACACACAAACACACCCACACACCAAGCACACACTAGGGCCAATTTTAGAATCGCCAATCCACCTAACCTGCATGTCTTTGGATTGTGGGAGGAAACCGGAGTGCCCGGAGGAAACCCATGCAGACACGGGGAGAACATGCAAACTCCGCGCAGGGAGGACCCGGGAAGCGAACCCAGGTCTCCTAACTGCGAGGCAGCAGCACTACCACTGCGCCACCGTGCTGCCCAAGTATTCAGACCCCCTTCAATTTTTCACTCTTTGTTATATTGCAGCCATTTGCTAAAATCATTTAAATTAATTTTTTCCTCATTAATGTACACACAGCACCCCATATTGACAGACAAAAAGAATTTTTGAAATTGTTGCAGATTTATTAAAAAATAAAAACTGAAATATCACATGGTCCTAAGTATTTAGACCCTATGCTCAGTTTTTAGTAGAAGCACCCTTTTGAGCTAATACAGCCATGAGTCTTCTTGGGAAAGATGCAACAAGTTTTTCACACCTGGATTTGGGGATCCTCTGCCATTCCTCCTTGCAGATCCTCTCCAGTTCTGTCAGGTTGGATGGTAAACGTTGGTGGACAGCCATTTTTAGGTCTCTCCAGAGATGCTCAATTGGGTTTAAGTCAGGGCTCTGGCTGGGCCATTCAAGAACAGTCACGGAGTTGTTGTGAAGCCACTCCTTCGTTATTTTAGCTGTGTGCTTAGGGTCATTGTCTTGTTGGAAGGTAAACCTTCGGCCCAGTCTGAGGTCCTTAGCATGCTGGAGAAGGTTTTTGTCCAGGATATCCCTGTACTTGGCCGCATTCATCTTCCCCTCGATTGCAACCAGTCATCCTGTCCCTGCAGCTGAAAAACACCCCCACAGTATGATGCTGCCACCGCCATGCTTCACTGTGGGGATTGTATTGGACAAGTGATGAGCAGTGCCTGGTTGTCTCCACACATACCGCTTAGAATTAAGGCCAAAAAGTTCTATCTTGATCTCATCAGACCAGAGAATCTTATTTCTCACCTTCTCAGAGTCCTTCAGGTGTCTTTTAGCAAACTCCATGCGGGCTGTCATGTGTCTTGCCTCTCCTCAGTGTGTGGAGACAACCAGGCACTGCTCATCACTTGTCCAATACAGTCCCCACAGTGAAGCATGGCGGTGGCAGCATCATGCTGTGGGGGTGTTCTTCAACTGCAGGGACAGGACGACTGGTTGTAATCGAGGGAAAGATGAATGCGGCCAAGTACAGGGATATCCTGGACAAAAACCTTCGCCAGAGTGTTAAGGACCTCAGACTGGGCCGAAGGTTTACCTTCCAACAAGACAATGACCCTAAGCACACAGCTAAAATAACGAAGGAGTGGCTTCACAACAACTCTGTGACTGTTCTTGAATGGCCCAGCCAGAGCCCTAATTTAAACCCAATTGAGCATCTCTGGAGAGACCTAAAAATGGCTGTCCACCAACGTTTACCATCCAACCTGACAGAACTGGAGAGGATCTGCAAGGAGGAATGACAGAGGATCCCCAAATCCAGGTGTGAAAAACTTGTTGCATCTTTCCCAAGAAGACTCATGGCTGTATTAGCTCAAAAGGGTGCTTCTTACTAAATACTGAGCAAAGGGTCTGAATACTTAGGACCATGTGATATTTCAGTTTTTCTTTTTAATAAATCTGCAACAATTTCAAAAATTCTTTTTTTGTCTGTCTATATGGGGTGCTGTGTGTACATTAATGAGTATATATATTGTGGAGACTGGCTCGGACACAGACAGGCAGACACCAATGTTTTACCACCACACACGTGTTTATTAAACATTTCTACTATTATTTACAATGTCCAACCACACACAACCCAGTACTTCCATACTAATCACCCTTCAAGTCCTGGCCTCTCAAAATGCCTTTACTCTTCACCGCCTCCACTCCTCTCCTCCAGGCTTCGTCCTCTTCCACCCAATTCCAGCTATCGAATGGAGGGAGGCGGCCCCTTTGTGAGGGCAGATCTCCCACGGTGGGTCCTACTTTTGCATACCCAGGGTCCGGTCCAGCAAAACAGCAAGCAGAAACAGGGGTGGAGCCGCTGCCTGGACACCACCACCTGGCGTCCATCTGTGTCACACACAGGCAACGCTCCCCCCTTTTACCGGCACCCCGGCCTTTGCCACTTCGGCACCCCTTCCGAGGTTTCTGTGCCCCTCTAATTGGAACCTCAGATGGGACTGCTCGTGCCCCTGTCGCCTCAGCCGACTTCGGGGTTTCCCTCTGTCTCCACAGAGGGCGGCCCATCTCCAGACGTGAGGTCCCAGCCTCAAGTCCCTCTCTATTGGTGGAACCGGCTCTCTTCCTCTGGGTTCTCCTTTTTTTCTGGGACGCCATGATAGTTTGGGTCTCCCTATGGGAAAGGAAGAGACCCCGTGCTTTCTGCGTCCCTGTAGAGCGACGTGAGACTGACGCTACCTCGAGACACAGGGCATTAGGACCCGTGGCACTCATCAGCCGGCATCCTGCCTGCCCTGCTCTCTCCCCCTTCACCACACGATTGGTCACAGCCGTCGCATCCACTGTCTGAGCCGCCGCTACTTGAATCCGATCAGAATCATCATAGTTCTTTTCACTGGGGTCTTACGTTTTCTTTACGGTGCCGGTATTATTTACCTGCACCGACGCGCCGCTCCGGCCGAAGATTCCAGCGTCGCGCCAATCTGCCCACAGTCTCAGCGTCATGACAGACGCCTTCATCTCCTGCTCCTTTAATCCATTTCGGAGAGCGTGTATCACCTGAAAAAACAACTCTGTGGGCTGAAGGCACTCCTCCAGCTCGCGAAGAGCTGCCAGCAAACACAGTCCGTCAGCCGGCGGTGGACTTACCTGTCGATCAGCCATACCTGCCAACTACGTGCTGTGGGGCCTCCTCCGCTGCCCAGTCGGGTCCTTCCCCGGCTCAGGACGGACATTCATTGGTCCCGCCTTGTGCAATAATCGGTAGGCACACAGCACACACCGTCCAATCTCTTGCCTGGTTTGGGGAAGGACTTCCGGTCCTTGGCCATTTTGCTGCCCATGCTCCTGGTGCGGTGACGAGCCTGTCGCTACCCGATCTGCGTGCCTACCAGATTTCTGCGCGCGGCGTATTGAAAGCCTAACATGCCGTAAAGTGTTCACGCATGCGTTAAACAGATTGGGCAGCACCGTAAAGTGTGTGATGACGTAGACTTTCACTACGCACGCGCATGCAGATCGGGTCGGCAACGGGAACCAGGTAGTGACACACACCGCATGCGCTTAATGAAAAAAACATTAAAAACAAAAAAAAATCACTTTACGGCACGACTCGATCGGAACTGTGCATACAGCACAATTTGACATTACGGTTTATTCATTTTAGTTCCACATTAGTTGACCATAATGAAAATATTTATCCTGCAAAATAAACGAAGCAGCCTTTGTGGCGTAACATTGATGTCCAATGTTTAATCGCCGTAAGAGGAAGCTTAGGTGTGCACACCTGATGATCCCCAATTAGGGCGAACTATACACTGTGTACTGTTTGTATTATTTGGCAGGTACTAATATATATATATATATACAGTATGTATATATATATTGTATATATATATGTTATATAAAGCATGTAGTGTTTTTATTTTACCACTCACGTAATAAATCATATAAAGTTTCCTTTCCGTTTTGATCTATTGTTGCAATTTCCCTCTTATGTGCAAATTGTGTTTGTTTAAAAATATCTTTAGACATCAATTATTATTAATAAAATTGCAATTTATCTTAAGGCATCAAGTTTACAAAACCTAATGTATCCAACCAGTTTTATAGAAATATATGGTCCTTTTTCAAAAAAAGAAAAGAATTAACACTGTGTTGCATGGCATTGTGCTGACTGTCCCTGTCCTTAGTATTAACTGTGACAGTCCACTTGTTAAATTCTTTAATTCGTTCTCAGTTCTGCAGTCAGGTCAGAGGCTGAAGGAGTCGAGAGTATAAAGCCACTGGTTCAAATCCTCATTTATTCCAATGGCTATTAATCTTACAGAGAAGTTTAACTTTATACCCACAGACTTAAATTAAGGAAGTGAGCTGTTATCATTTGAATCAATCTATTAGATCTATTTTTTTTAACAGTAAGTGCTTGTTGCTCTAGTTCATATTTGTAATTCATTTGTTCTTAATGATGTGTTTTTAATGTTATTTCAAGGCGTCTCTGTAAAACCGCTGAGAAACCAACTTACCTATTAATATAATAAAACTGAACTGAATTTAACAGCTGTAAAATAAAATATTCTCCACTGAGCAGAATTTAAACAGCATGAAGTAGTTCAGTTTATGATGAACAACATGTGGACGGAGGGCAGTGATACTCATTCTTACAAGATTAATTAACATAACGCACCGCTGTTTGTGTGCAGACTCCTCATCTCATGTCAGTGATTTTATTCACCCATATTGACACAGAGCCAGTTCATTTTTACAACTTAAAAAAAGGAAATACAATACACTTATCATACATTTTTATTGAAGGAATAAATGGTACATTTAAAAATAAAAGTGAAAGATCTGTGAACAATGTTTCTCAAAAACAAATTATATACACACCCATATTTATATGTACTGTATATATACTATATACTATACATACTATATATATATAATGAGTAGAAAATTCAGTAATCATAAAGATGTATAAATGGGAAATGCATTTAACTAGAACACAACTACAATGAAAATGGCCAACAAGGAGAGGTGTTAAAAACTATTAGGGAAGGAGAACACAAATATATTTACAGATTTTTACCTTAGTATTTAAAAAAAATGTTAGTCAAGGTTTTGAACACAATAAAAGTGAATCATTAAATTTGTCAAAAAAGGAAAAATGCTATTTTAGGTTTATGAACAAGATGCTACTCAGAGTCAAAGAGTTATTATCCAGCAATATTCCATAAAAATTCTGTTCTATTTAAACTGACATCTTTCCTGATCTGTCCTTTAACATTTGTTCACTAATAATATTTCTACATCACCTTTGCTTACAAGTGTAGCTCAAATTGCTCCACAAAAATATACAGTTACAAAGAAAACTGAAGGCATTATAAAAGTAAATGAGAAGCAGACGGAGGGGTCCTTGTCCTTTGTAATAAATACACTGCCTGGTCAAATGGCGGGGACAAAGACAAACTTGCAGCCTTCAAGGACACTGGAGATAATAAACCTCTGGGGGTCCCAAGCCAAAGCCCACACAGCCCCCTCTGCACATCCCAGCATACATGATTGTGGCCGTCTCAGTCCAATCACAATTCCATTTCAGGACATCTTGTGAACTTTTCTTCTATCACACACAGTTGGAGTTGATTTAACAGACGGTGGAGACGCAGGGGGGCACCACTGCAATACACTGGAAAAAAACAGAAAAACCGCAGAGGTTAGTGCCCAGTGCAGAGCTTACAAAGTGTACACAGCCCATTTCTAATCTATTACAACCAATGCAAGTAACTAAGAAAAGCCAAATTAGAAAAGTGGGCTTGTTGAAGTTTTTCGAATGCTTGACATTTGTAGCCTGGCACTTCTCTATTGGCAAAGCACTCCAGATTTTGTTGCACGAGTATAGAAAGCTGCTGGTTTTTATGGTTGATCTTGGAATAAAAAGCAAAGCAACGTTTTAGAGAAGAGATGTTGGGAGAAGACACTCGAAAAAACAGGCAGGGTCTAAAATACTCAAAGCCTTCTAATTATTTAATAGAACCTTAAAATCAATTCTAAGTGAGACAGACAGCCAGTGTAATGAGACCGAGACAAAACGGCCAATACCTCGTGATCACTTGGCAAAGGCACAGCAGATCAGACCAGAGATTGAGATGGAGGATTCTAGAAGTGTCAGGAGGGCCAGCCGCTACTTCAACATGGCACACATCTCTCTGTCCTCCTTCTTTAATTGCTGCCCCATAACACAAGCGGACTCTTCTACTTCACTGTAACTGTTAAAAATATAAACACAGTAGATATTCACTCAAGGAGTTCAAACATTAATAAAGTGTACTCTCACTTCTTCTTCTGCCTCCTTTCTTGGTTCACCTGTAGATCAATTATTACCAAAGTAAACCATCACAATAGATAAAGGTCTGCTTAGAGTCAAGTCTAACTAATAATATTTTTTTAAATTACTTTGGTTTTTTGTAGGATGTTGAAAGAACCCCAACTTAACTGTCATTATATGTAACATCGTTTTTTCCTTTTACATTACGCATACAGTAGACATTGTGTTACAATCTCTGTATATCTGAACTTCTAATGTGATTTGCTCAGGTGCCGTTACTTACATGAATACATCTTTGTTTTTCACTCCTGCCTTAGTTTTGTATTAATTTAAAATTAATTCTCGGTTCTTTCAAAATCTAACAACAAAGCACAGTAACTTAAGAACATAAATGTTATTTTGTAAAACAGAACAACATCCCTGTTTAGTGACTGCTGGTACTGATGCTCCTCAGTCTCTGTGTTTGTGAGGATTCACACTCTGAGGCTTTCTGTCTAAAATTAAAAGCCGTGTTAGTTACTGGACAGAGTGAGCAGACATACAGTACAGTATTCAAGGCAGCAAAATATTACAGATCAAGTAATAAATATGGGGAGGCTTTGTAGGAATTGTGCACACATTACTTTTGAAACTGGAAGCCTCAGTAGTCTTACCTGTAGAAATAGCAAATCTAATATGAACTGCACATCATCTCGAACTGGAAATCTTAAAAACAGAAGAAAAGGACATCCAGTTGTGTCTCAGAATTGGTACACTGGCATCTGTTCAGCCACATGGAAGGCTGGTTACCACCGGGCATCCTGTAGGGTCAAGAGAAAAAATACAATAAAGGGGCATTGTACTTCTAACTGCAGCAATAAGAAATAAGTTATCTCTAAGGAGCAAGGCTCCTCCATTATATTCAGTTAAATGTATGTATGTGAACTTCTATAAGATTATAACACATGACAACAGCAGGTGCCCAGCCTGTCACTGTGCCACATCAGACGCACACCACACTTCTCTGATGGCTTTGGATATAAATTTTAAAATTGCCTGTTTTCAACCATGGAATTTTTTTCTACTAAATAAGGTTAAAGTAATCCATTAACAATTTGTAATTCTATTATCCGCATCCTGCTTTCTTGTAATAACTTTGTTGTTGCTACTCTTGTATGTAATATAGCCTTCATCATTATAATTTGTTAACGTTATTATGGAAAAACTACTGCATTGATGTAATCTGATATCAACATAATAAAAAAATACCGACGGCTTTGGAGGGCACACTTTACACCCGTCGAGTGTCAGTCCTGCACTCCTAATTCTATTCCTAATTCGACACCTCGATTACATTGTTTTACTTAATTATTAGGATGCCGTTCACTCTTTAAGATAAAAAAAAAATGTGGACAAATGTTAAAAGAAACACACCACCAAATGCTAATAGAATGCTACGAAATAAATGACATACATATATTAATCCATTAACCCAAACACGGAAAATGCTGTGATTTTTACGATTAAACCACGAGATTACGAAGTGGTTTAACTAAAAGTGATGTACTTACAAAAAGCTGTATATGGCCATTATAAAGTTCACAGACACACGTCGCATTTCATTTCGCTCCCTCTTCATTCGACTGGAGTTAAATTTTTCAGGCGACACATCTTCCATGACGTTCTAAAATTCAAAAGTTGCCATCTTCCAGTAACAAGTCCACTTACAGACGGAGTTAAAGGACAACGCAAAAATGACTCGCAACTACAAATCAAACCTGACGAGTGACGTGTGTCGTAACACATTCGACATGCGCAGAACAAATCGGGCAGCGTCGTGAAATGAATTTTTAATTAAGCACAGAGCGTGTGCGCGAGACAAATCGGATGGGGACTCATGTCGCAAAGTAAAAAAAACGCAGATCGGATAGGGTCGTAATAGTAAAGCTCTGCGCATGCGTGTGCATGCGCGCGCAGATCGGGTAGGCACCGCAGATCGGGTAGCGACAGAGCCTCCAGGCAGCTGCCGAGGTCTTTCGAGCTGCAGTGACTGCTCCTCATCAGCTCGTCCTGCTGCTGCCGTGCTGCAGAAGCCCCGCGGATCGGCACGCATCTGACAGTGACGTGGATCCGGAAAGTCCCTGCCTGCAACACAAAACTCAAGTCCGGCCCCCTAGGGGCAACTGCCGTTGGGCAGGGAACTTAACTCCCGGGTCCCGCCTGTCCGAGGTGACTTCCTTGGCATGGCCTTAGTAGATGCGATGCCGTCCCTGGTGTCCTCAGCAACAGTGCGCTCGTAGGAGCCCGCTGTACTCTGGCTACACCCGTTGTTGTCTTCCCGCACCAGGTGGGAATGGCCCTTCTACGAACCGGTGGCGGCCCCTTGGGTGAGTCGCTCCTGCAGGGTTGTGCATGTGTGGGCTCACCTGCTGCACCGGGCCATCCACAAAATTATTTTTAAAGACGGGTCCCCGCCTTGTATCAGGAGGAGAGTCCCATCTGGTCCCAAGCTGGTTCGGGATGTTATGTCTCGGGTCAATACAGGATGGACAAGTTTGAAAAACTTCAGCTCTCTCTGGATTGGTTTGCAGCTGAGTTTGAAGTGGCTGGGATGGGAATCAGCATCTCCAAATCCGAGAGCATGGTCCTCAGCCGGGAAAGGGTGGAGTGCCCTCTCAGGGTTGGGAGCGAGATCCTGCCCCAAGTGGAGGAGTTCAAGTATCTCGGGGTCTTGTTCACGAGTGAGGGAAGAATGGAGCGTGAGATCGACAGGCGGATCGGTGCGGCATCCGCAGTGATGCGGGCTCTGCATCGGTCTGTTGTGGTGAAAAAGGAGCTGAGCCGTAAGGCAAAGCTCTCAATTTACCAGTCGATCTACGTTCCTACCCTCACCTATGGTCATGAGCTCTGGGTAGTGACCGAAAGAACGAGATCACGAATACAAGCGGCTGAAATGAGTTTCCTCCGCAGGGTGTCTGGACTTTCCCTTAAAGATAGGGTGAGAAGTTCAGTCATCCGGGAGGAGCTCAGAGTAGAGCCGCTACTTCTCCGCATCGAGAAGAGTCAGATGAGGTGACTCGGGCATCTGATCAGGATGCCTCCTGGACGCCTCCCTGGTGAGGTGTTCCGGGCACGTCCAACCGGGAGGAGGCCGGGAAGACCCAGGACACGCTGGAGGGACTATGTCTCCGGCTGGCCTGGGAATGCCTTGGGATTCTCCCGGAAGAGCTGGAAGAAGTGGCCGGGGAGAGGGAAGTCTGGGCCTCTCTGCTTAAGCTGCTGCCCCCGTGACCTGACCTCGGATAAGCGGAAGAGGATGGATGGATGGATGAAGTTTGAAAAATGGGAAAGTATAATAAGGGATAGAGCATTAGACAGTGCTAGGAAACGTGGATTATTTACAGCCAAGGCACGCATGGAGCAAGAGAAAAATAAAGAGCAAGAAAAGATTATTACAGGTTTGAGTACTACCAAACAAAAAGGAGATAAATTGGTGCAAAAGGAAAACAATGTTTACAGGAAAAGGAAGGATGGCATGTTTGAACTGTTACACTATCCAGCATTACCTCCTCCATATCTCCCACAACCTCAGCCTTTTGTTCTTCAAGCTCAAGGTGAAGAGGAGCTGAAATCTGAGGAGGAGGAAGAGGATGAAGGAGAGTCTCTTCATGCAGTTGCTGGATTTTAGCCAGACATGCTGCCTGCTCTTCCGAGTGTGCCTTGTGTGTCTTTGGCTCCACCGCTGCTGTGTAAAAAGGAAGGCGTGATCACGAGAGCTCAAGCACAGGCTGCAGGCGCTGCAGGGGGAGGAAATCAACACATTCTCCCATTAATTCAAGTTCCCAATCCCGTTTATAATCCAGCACAGCCTAATTCAGATAATAACCCCAGATTCCTTCAAATTCAATGTAATTGGGGTATGCAAGAATTAAAAGAAGTAGCTGCAGAATTACCTTCCCCTGATGAGGTGGGAGGCAGGAAATTTGTTGAGAGCCTGCAGGCTATGGATGATATGCATAAACCCAGTGGACAGCAGTGGACTATGGTTCTGCGTAGAAAACTTAAGAGGGCATGGAATGGTGTTAAGGGGGATTGGAATCTCCCCCAAGAGACGGAAATTTTAACGTGCAGTGGGATGCATTTAAAGGGACGTATTATAAATAAATTCAAGAAAGGCACAGATTGGTCAAAATTAACATCAGCCTGGTGGAAAGATGATGAGAGTGTGTCTGAATGGGAACATCATCTGTCTGATTTGATGGACAATCATTCTGGTATTGTATTGGCTGATGGAAAGCAGAGGGCAATGGCTTCATTGTTTATAAATGGACTTAAGCCTGAGTTACAGAAGGCTACTAAAACAACTTGCTTAGGATGGGACGATAAAAAGATGGATGATGTTCACCCATATGCTGTTCATGCTGAATTCAATATTAGATAAAAACAAATGAAGACTCAAAGTAAATTGCTGGCAGCACAGTTGGCATTTTATTCTGGAGAACTGACAGGCTGACGTGTGGTCATGGAAGAGGGTCATACAAGGGTAGGAAAAGGGATTTCCAGTTTCAGCAACAAGGCAGCCGCAGAACAACCGATTTACAGAATGGAGGAGAACGTGCATGTTATTTGTGCGGCCAATTGGGACACTTTAAAAGGAACCGCCCTGTGCAATCCAATCAGACCGGCACAGGGGGTGTTGTGCAGTGGGCAGCATCCCAGACCTGGACCCAGACTCCTGCCCAGGTGTGGCCACAACCCTAGGGATATGCCAGGATGGGCAACGTGATGGGACAGTACACCATCCTGACTCGGCAACCTGAAGCTGACCCAGTGCTCACTCTCCTAGTTGATGGTAGATCATTGTCCTTTCTAGTGGACACTGGCGCAACTAGGTCTATTGTGCAATCCTCCCAGTTGCCGGGAATCCCCACCACTGAAAAGACTGTGAATGTTGTTGCAATGGCCGCATCTATTATGTCAGACTGTATCTTTAAGTGTTTTTTCACCTTTAAACTCATTCACTGGCTCTCATTCCTTTTTGCTCAGTGATGCTTGCCCAGTGAATCTGCTTGGACGTGATCTGATGGCGAAGCTACAAGTTTCAGTGACTGTCTCTCTTATGGGCACAGATATCACTTCACAGGCACTTGGACTATTTTCTCCACAGTGCCCTACCTATTATGCAGCATGGGTGCTCAAGGACAATGATTTTCTTCGCATCAAGATTCCTCAGGTTTTGACCCAGCCCTCTCGGCTGCACTGTACAGCTTGCTATTTTGATCGTCAGTTAGGCGAGTCGTGGACTGCATATTTTGAGACTTGTCCATCCAAAGAAACAATTTTAATGACTTTTCTTTACCTTTCAGACGATAAAGCTGCAGCAGCCATTCACCTCACTGAACAACAGAGCATATGGTTTTTCCCAGGCTCTGTCCCACACGTTTCCTATGGCAAGACTGGTTCTATCCAGTGGAAGGATTTAGGTATGTGGGTTAGACAGTGTGAGATGTTGCAAGACTGGAAGCATGAAGGTCAGGGTGTTTGGGTGTCTCCCACAGGAGTTCAAAAGATTGAAGTAAATAAACATGTAGGCGTAGTTCGGAGAGTGTTAGAGTCAGGTTTCCCTATAATGTCACCATCTCCTCCTTTGCCCCCTCCCACATTCCCCTGGTTAGATGAGCTCACTTCTACTTTATGGGCACAAGGGAAAAATGATTTTGGTCTTATTAAAGGGGTTGAGCCTTTAGTTGACCATCCAAAGTTCCAATATCGTCCCCATAAAGCTCAGTACCCACTCCCATTGGAGGCAGAGGAAGGCATTAGTAAAGTTCATTCAGATTTGGTGCAACAAGGTGCAATACTTGAAATCCTCTATTCTCCAGTAAATTCTCCCATACTCCCTGTAAAAAAAGCAGATGGATCCTTGAGGTTCATCCAGGACTTGCAGGGGATGAAGGCTGCCATTCATCTGAGAGCACCTATTGTGCCTAACCCTGCAACTATCCTCTCCACTGCCCCACCAAGAAGCAAACTGGTTCTCTGTGATTGATTTAGCAAATGCATTCTTTTCTGTTCCTGTTCACCCAGATTTTCAATTTTGGTTTGTGTTCACATTTAAGGGTAAAAGATGGACTTGGACAGTTATGCCTTAGGGCTACACTGAATCTCCATGTGTATATGGTCATGAACTAGCTCATAATTTGGAGGGCTTATTCAGTAGGTAGATGATTTGTTGCTTTGCTCCGACTCAAAGGAGAATTGTGAAAAGGACACCAAAGCTTTACTTTTCTATTTAGCAGAAAATGGCCATAACGTTTCACGCTCTAAACTCCAGCTAGTTACACAAAATGTTCAATACCTGGGTCATATTTTAACTCTGGGTGAATGGGCTCTTTCCGACTCCCATATCGAGGCTATAAGACTTATGCCTCATCCTGAAACTAAGCAACAGTTGCTATCTCTTCTCGACATGATTGGCTATTGCCGACAATGGATCCAACATTTTGCAGAACGGGCACACCCTTTACAAGACCTGGTTCATGGAAAAGTTCTTGCCCTGATAGATCCCATTGAGTGGACCCCTGAAGCAGACACGGCCCTACTTGATATAAGCTCTGACGTCAGCCCCTGTCCATGGCATTCCAGATTACAAAAAGATTTTTTACCTTTACGTTGATGAAAAGAAAGGGTTTATGTCTTCTGTTTTGACCCAGTACCATGGTGATCGCCAAAGACCAGTTGCCTACTATTCCAAACACTGGATCCTGTTGCTTCTGCTTTTCCAGCTTGCTTGTGAGCCATTGCAGCAGCCACTGAGGCTGTTCTTTCTTGTGCAGACATTGTTCTTATTTGCCCATTGGCTGTTCGTGTTCCTCATTCTGTACATTCTACTTTAGTTCAGGCTCGCACATCTCATCTCACATCTGCACGCCTGACGCATTATCAAAATGTTCTTTTAACTTTAGCTAACGTTACTCTTGAGCGTTGTACTACTTTGAACCCTGCCACTTTGCTTCCTACGGCAGATGATGGTGAACCCCATGATTGCGGGCAAGCCATTTTTCATGTTACTAAACCTCGTTCTGATTTAGCCGACATTCCTCTTGATTCAAGCCATGTTGTGTTTGTTGATGGTTGTTCCTTTTGTCTTCCAGATGGTTCTGCCTCTGTCAGCTATGCTGTGGTAAGAGATAACACTTTAGTAGAAGGTGCCAAGCTCCCTCCCTCTTGGTCTCCTCAGGCCACTGAACTCGTTGCATTGACACGTGCGTGCCAATTGCATAAGGGGGAAGATGTAACAATTTATACAGATTCAAGATATGCCTTTGGGGTGTGCCATGATCATGGCTCACTCTGGAAAATGAGGGGATTTAAAACAAGTACAGGAAAACCTATTCAACATCACACATTGGTTGAAAACTTGCTAAATGAAATTATGGAACCAAAACAAGTTGCTGTGGTAAAATGCCAAGCACACACAAATGGACAGGATCCTGTAAGCTATGGCAATGTGCAAGCAGACTACTGGGTGAAAGAAGCTGCATATAGGCCGAATGCACCAGTGCTTCCTATAACACTAGCCACTTCAGCGCAGGCTGCACCACTAAATCTAGATGTGACTTTTTTACAGGCTAAAGTGTCTCCTGCTGAGCACTGGATGAGGATTCGAGAAGGAGGACACCAGGATTCCAATGGAGTGTGAAGACACACACAGACTAACAAACCTTTTCTTTCAAGGTCTTCTTTTCCAGGATTTGCAAAAGCTGCACATGGTATTGACCATGCTTCTAAAGATGCGATGGTGGCATGGGTAGAACAATTCTGGAGAGCTCCAGGCTTCCAGCAACATGCAGCAGCGTACTGTCAAAAGTGCGTGATCTGCACAAAGTTTAACATGGGTAAAAGCATACTGGTAAGACAATCTGTTATCCCTCTTCCGGATGGCCCGTTTGACCATTTGCAGATAGATTTCATTGAGCTAACCCCATCAAAAGGTTACAAATATTGTCTCGTCATAATTGATGTGTTCTCTAGGTGGGTGGAAGCTTTCCCTTGTAGACATGCAGATGCAAAATCAGTGGCAAAGGCCTTGGTAAGGGAGGTGGTGCCCCGGAAACTACACTCAAACAATGGGTCACATTTTGTTAATTCAGTGATCCATCATTTAGCCGAATAGCTACAGACTGACTTAAAACACTATTGTGCCTATCATCCACAGAGTGGAGGCATGGTGGAAAGGGCAAATCAGACATCGAAACTGGCCAGCTGCCCTCCCACTGGTTTTGACTGCTATTCAAGGGCGAACACATTGACAGTTAGAACTCTCCCCTTTTGAGGTTCTGACAGGAAGACCAATGCCTGTCCTACTTCCTGGTGGGAGAATTGAACAGGAAACCATTGATGGGGATTTTTCTCATTTTCTTTCAGGGTTACCGAGGATGCTAAAGGGTGTCCATTCCCAAGTAAAGGAGTCCTGGCGAGTAGCCCCATCTGATGACACTGAGAATGAGGAAATCACCATAAGTGATTGGGTTTTGGTTCGAGACGCTCGACGAAAGCACTGGAACCAGCCCCGGTAGAGAGGACCGCACCAAGTTCTTCTGTCAAATCCTCACGCTGTGAAGGTTGAGGGCATCAATTCCTGGATCCATCTTTCTCATTGCAGAAAGACTTCCTTGTTAACAACACCATGAAAATCCAAAACTTGAAAAGACGTACCCACAGTGCTTATTTCTCTATTTATGGCATTTGTCTTGTACTGTATGAGGCTCTATCTATGGTCATACAATCTATTGACTTTTGCTCTCTGGGGAAAGCAACAAATTCCTCAGATGACTGTGTCCATTTTAATGTGTCTAATGTGCATCGGCTGAAGCGCTCTTTATCTTTTCAGGTGTCACCTTGGGTTCAGACAGATAACATGTGGTGGGCTCTTATGAACTATACTGTCTGTAAAATGAGAAATCCATCATGTTGTGTTTGCTCTCAATCATGACCCGATTTGCGGGTCGTTCCCCATGTATACAATGATGAGACCTGTAATACATTTTATAGATGGCTACAATCCCTAGACTGTGGGAATGATACCTCTACTAAGAATGTTACTGATTGGGCATATTATGAGTGTTTAAAAAGGGTTTGTATAGATAAGACTGGTATACCAGACCCTGTGTCCACAAACCTGTACACTTCTTATGGGAAGTTATTTGTATCAGCCCCATTTCTCATTACGATGTGATTATTCCCGTATTTGGCCACAAATTGACACCCCTACCCCGTAAGTTACTCAGATAACTCTAGGTAAATATAAATGTTATCAGAGGAATGGTACAAATCCGGTCGGAACATTCCCTGGAAACTGTTCCTCTATTGTTTCATTGAAATACAGGAATGAAAGTCAGTGTGATCCTGGTAAGTCTAAACCCACTACTTGTTCTCTTACTTTTCAGAATCGCTCATTGGCAGACAGCTTTTGGGCCTGTGGTCGAATGAGGGGGGCACTCTCCTAAGGGCAGGTCTTCCAAGTGACTGGCATGGGATTTGTGCTTTGGTAATGGTTGCTCACGACATTCTTGTTGCTCCCATTCTAGGCCCTTTTTCTTTACTTCCTTATTCTTGACCGAGACGATCCGCTTCTAGTGTTTCTGAGTATGAGTCTGACCCTAAAGTATACATCAATGAGATAGGGCAACCCAAAGGCATCCCACATGAGTATAAGGCTCGGGATGAGGTGGTTGCTGGATGGGAATCTCTTTTCCACCTCACAACAATCAGTGAGAATGTTGAATGGATTAATTATATATATATATATTATATTTAGCAGCGCTTCATTAACGTTAGCAGAAATGCTTTTAAGGCACTAGGTGAACAGCTTCATGCCACTGCTCAGATGGCATGGCAAAATCGTTTAGCATTAGATATGCTTTTAGCTCAGCAAGGTGGTGTGTGTGTTATGTTTGGTGAAGCATGTTGTACTTTTATTCCTAACAACACTGTCTCTAATGGGTCCTTTACTAGCACACTAGATAGATTGGAAGGTCTAGCTCTTGAACTTAAGGCTTATTCTGGTTTTGCCCCCTCGTGGTGGTTTCCTACAAAATGATTCACTGATCTTTTTGGAGAATTTGGTAGCTAGTTTGCTCAGATTGGGATGGTAATTCTTGCCGTCCTTTTAATTGTTGGTCCCATTTTTTGCTGTTGTATTCCTATCCTGCGTAATGTAATGTCAAATATGATGTCTAACACTATGATAAATAATATGGTTCTCTGAGTCTCCCCTACAAATCCAACTGTCCCTTCTCTGAATGATCTTAATGATTCTGAAGCTTTTCTTTTCCATATTACTGATATTGATGATATGTAAGAAAAGTGAACTGTGTCGGTTCAAAGGGAGGAGTGTTAAGTTTGAACCCTGCGCCATGTGTGCACCTGGCATGTGTCTGAGTCTCATATCCTTCTGAGCTTATGCTTAAAAGCTGAAGCTGTTATTTTATTATTCACTATGATAAAATGTATTTCTTGTTATTTATATAACCCCTTCAGAGAAATGTTATATTTATGGCATAACCATTCTTCTATAGTACTAAGTTTCCTGTTTTTTGTACCAAAGCTGGATCATAAAATGAATGAGGCCATTGTTCTTTACTTTTTGAAAAACAAGATGTATGTGGTGAAGTTCACACATCTCCTAATATAAAAATAAGAATGAAAAATATACATTCAAAAAGTCACGTACGTCCTAAACATTACTACCAATCAAATTGTGGTCATCTAAGATATCAACATCTGCCATGTCCTGTTAGCAACTAGGTGTAACCAATCATGTTAAAAGTTTTCTGAAAATGTCATGAACTCCTTTTAAAGAATTGTAACCTAATCAATGACTTGTATAAACACAGCGCAGAGGACACTTTTTTCTTTGTACCTTGTGATTAACATGTGGCTAACATGTAATACACTTGTTACATCTTTGGAGATTTAGATAAAGAATAACGATTGACGCTTTCTCCTGCCTGTGTTTTATTGCTTAAATGGGGGCATTCCAGTGAGGGGGTGTCTGTATTCATAATTTTCTTCCACAGTTTCCACAGTGTGCTCCAGTTTCCTTCCAAAGATATGCAGATTTGGTGACAGTAAAATGACACTAGTGTATGTGTGTGCTTGTATTCATTCACCTTGCGATGAGGTGATGCCTGTCCAGGGATTGTTTCAGCCTCGTGCCCAATGCTTGCTGCAATGGACAAATCCATGGATTGATGGATTAAATTAAACATCCTTTTCAGAGATATTGTGGTAAGGTGTCATCGGAATTTAATGGGCGTTCCAGGCAATTCACAACACAGCAAAGCCAAACCTGTTCTCACCGTGATGCTATCTCGCACTGCCACCTGGTGGATTCCTCCAGATTTCCGTAAAGTACATGCGCAAGTATAAACGGTAAAACGCTTGCGTAGCAGGAGCGTCCGCTGCAGCATGTGTCGCATTGTGTGAAGTATAAACCCAGCCTTAGACCTCCTAGTGGCAGTTGTTAATAAATGCTCCCATTTATTCCTGCTCTCAAGTTGAATACAAGTATGTTTAATGAACTCAAATGAGATTTGTACACTTTCAGCCATTCTTTTTTATTTCCTATATTGTTTCAACATACATTTTGCCTTATTAATCTATAGTATCATTTTCTCTGTTGCCTTAGTTATATATCACTTGCTATATGATTCTCAGAAGCAGTACGTTTGGTAGGTACTCACCACTGCATACTAGCAACACCCCACAAAACCTGTCATATTGGAGATATTCTGGCCTGGTCGTCCAGCTATTACAATTAGGTCCTTATCAAAGCTGTTCAGATCCCTACACTTGCCCATTTTTCCTGCTTCCAACACATCTCCTTCAAGAACTGAATGTTCACTTTCTGCCTAATATATCCTACCCCTTGACAGGTGACATTGAAACAAGATAATCATTGTTATAAACTTCACCTCTCAGTGGTTTTATTGTTGTGGCTGATTGATGTGTACATACATATACACACACACATACAGGTTTCTAAGCTCTTTTGGGGCTCCCCCCAATGGGATGACATGCCAAAGAGCGCCCCAAAGTGCGATTTTCTTGTCTATGGAAGACAGCCTGTCAGTTGCCGGGGGAACTGCGGGCTCCCACTGCTGTGGCAGCTCGCTGTGAAAACAAATCCGAAAAGATCGCGGTCACGCTATGAGCACCTGATGTCGATGGGTGATGCATGGAACCTTGTAACTGCAGAGAACAATATTACTTGGCCACTAACCTGGCCACGGCCCTGCCTGTCTGCTGTGTATGGTGTGTAGTAGAGTGGTAGATCCCGCTACAATACCATACAAAACCATGCTGTTCCTGTTTCAACCTGAATAAAGTTTGTTCTTCTAAAGTACTGAGACTCAGCCTCGTGTTTTGGGGTGTAAGACAGGGACTCACATGTCACATCATACCAGAAGTGGGGTCCTTGCACTGATGGATCCCCAAGAAATACAGCAAAACCCAGAGCAACATGAGGTTCCAGCAGCCACTACTGCTGATTTGGGGCAGCCATGAGATGTGCTGCCGAAGATGGCTCCTTCAGACGACCCTGAGTGTTTCCTGTTCTGCTTTGAATGTATAGCAACATTAATGCAATGGGACAGAGGAGACTGGACAGCTATTCTAGCCCCATTTTTAACTGGAGTAACCCTCCAAGCCATACAGAATCTCCCTCCTGAAAGACCCGATGATTATGACTACCTGAAACAACAGATCCTCTTCTGCACGGCTGCGAGTCCGGTGGTCAAGGGGTGCCAGTTTCGGCTGTGGCATATTGATCCGGATCGCCCCGTATGAGGACAGATCCAGGATTTAGTGGATGTAATTCAAAGCTGGAGCCGCGGAGACCCTTTCGAAAGCATGTGGAGAAGGTTGCTATTGATGCAGTTCTGCTGGGGATAGACAAGAACCTTTGAGATGAAATGCTACAAAATAATGCCCACTCGCTGCTGGATCTGACCTGCAGACTTGTGGGTGCACAAGCCACCTGGAAACAACAGGGTTACGCAGGCTTGACACCAATGTCAGTCCAGCCAGCACAGGCCTTCAGGGTTGCCAGTGTCGCGAGTAGAAGATGCCAGAGGGTGAACACCATAGTGCGGACTAAGCGCAGCTGCTTTCGCTGTGATCAACTGGGACACCTGGCTCAGGAGTGTCACCTCCCACCTGTTCCAACAATGGTTATTTGTCTGGCTCAGGTATGCGGCTCACAAGTTCCCCCCAGAATGTTAAAGGAGGACAAATTTAAGGTCTCTGTTACATTGGCTGGACGGGAATCTTTGGCGCTATTGGACTCTGGTAGTGACCTCTGCGTAGTCCATCATGACTTGCTCCAGCAGATCCCTTGTAAGGCCACAGACAAAGTGAACATCCGCTGTATTCCTGGGGACATTAAAACATAAAAGACTATAATACTCCCCCTGAAATTTAAATGGAATAACTTTAAGGTGTCAACTGCTGTATCAGACACCTCACCCTGGCCATTCCTAATAGGAAAAAGGAATGCCCTCTTCCCATGGGTCTTGGGTACCTGCAGAACATCTACCCCCATAGTGGATAGAGAGGGGCTCACTGCAGACAATGTCGGTCAAGGAAATGGATTGGAAATTGGACCAGAGATGTCCAGCGAGCTGGAGGACGAATCCTCAAGTGAAGTTCTGGGAATAACTGGCAAACTTTTCCTCGCCGTCACACACACCAACAGCCTCCATAGACCAGAGACTCAATATGGACCCGGACGAAAATAAAATAGCAGTGGGAGGTGAGTGCGATGCTAAATCAAACACGGAGGAAGAAAAGACTGGCATCCAGATGGAGTTTGCTCGCCGTCAACGAGCCGATAACAACTTGGATTTTGCATTCAGACGAGCCCATGTTGCAAATGACTCTTACTATCTGGAAAGAGAGGACCCGAATTTTAAAACACCACATATTTTGCTTAAGGATTGCTTTCTGTATCAGGTGATTTCTGATTGCATGGGTGAAGGACATAACAAGCAGTTGGTAGTGCCAAGTGAGCTTTGGGAGAAGGTTTTAAAAATTGCTCACAGTCACGTTTTGAGGGCGTCACCTCGACGCGAAGGCGAAGGAATGCATTTCGAAACGCTTTTATTGGGCGAATATGGGCCAGGACGTGGAACGATTTTGTAAGGCTTGTCCCGACTGTCAATTAGTTTCCGCCCACAGACCAGCCAGGGCACCCCTGGTACCGATGCCTATTTTACACGTCCCCTTTGCGAGGGTGGGATTAAATACTGTTGGCCCACTTCCCAAGAGTAAAAGAGGCTTTCAGTATATACTCGTGTTAATCGATTACGCCACAAGATATCCAGAAGTAGCAGTGCTGCGATGGGTGGACGCCCTAACTATTTCAAAAGCACTCATGGATATGTTCACACATATTGGTATCCCACATCATGAAGCAGCTATGCAAAAGTTTTGGAATTAAGCAGTTACACTTCATGGTTTATCATCCTCAGACAAATGGCCTGACTGAACGATTTAATAAGACCCTTAAACAGATGATTCGGCGGGTAGCCCATTATGATTCAACTTCCTGGGACACTGTAGTACCTTTTCTCCTGTTTGCTGTCCCGGAGGCCCCGCAAGCTTCCATTGGCAAAAGTCCTTGCAAACAATTATTTGGCCAGCAATTGTGTAGGGTGTTGGATATTTTTTGGAATGAATGGATGGGGACTCGTGAGGCAATCCCCGGTGGGAGGTTTGTTGACTTAATTATTTCGCTGCAAGAAAAGATTGCCAGATTGTCCTCTATTGCGGTGGAACATCAGCAGCGTGAGCAGGTAATGTAAAAATTTAATTATGACAAGATGAGTAAACTCCACGAGTTTAAGAATTGGGATTACGTGCTGGTGTTGATCCCATCCAATCCACAAAGATTTCAGCCGAATGGCAAGGCTGGCAGTAATAGAAGAGTGTATGTCCCCAGTGAATTATAAAGTCAGAATTTCCGGGTGCCAGAAACTGGTACAGATTTTGCATATTAATCTTTTAAAGGAGTAGCATGACCAACACAAAGTCCTGGTCACTGCTGTAGGGGTCTCCCCGACTAAGGTTGCCATTACGGATGATTTGACTGACACCCACAAAATGTAATTGCTATTGCTGATCGCAAGGAACATTTTTTTGACGATTGCAGAACACAAGATTGTTACTCTACCCGGTGTTACTATCCAGGTGCACCCGTATCGCCTACCGGAAGCAACAAGGAAAGTAATACATGAGGAAGTCCAACAGATGCTCCAATTAGGTGTTATTCGGCAAAGCAACAGAGAATGGCAAAGCCCAATTGTACTTGTCTCGAAGTCCAACAGTTTGGTTTGGTTCTGTATTGACTTTAGGGATTTGAATAAGATTTGAATAAGAGTTTGATGCATACCTAATGCCACATGTGAATGAGTTGTTAGAAAAGCTTGGGCGGGCTTCATATATCTCCACTCTTGATCTCACAAAGGGTTATTGGCAGATCCCCTTGGAGTAGTCTAGTTGTGAGAAAACCATGTTCGCCACTCCGGACAGGTTGTTTGAATTTATAGCCCGCTCTTTTGGTCTCCATGGTGCACTGCTGACCCTTCAGCGAATGATGGACAATCCTGTGTTCTCATTCACCGTACGTGGGTGCCTATCTTGTTGATGTGGTCATTTTTAGAAATGACTGGGAATCTCATCTCAACCACCTTGGGGCGAGGTTGACGGTCAACCCTAAAAAGTACAAGTATGTCAAAAACCCACTATCTGGGATATTTCATGGGGAAGGGTTTGCTCAGGCCTCAAATGGACAAGAATTGGGAGGTGCTTGCATATCCCCATCCCAAAACACAGAGGCAGGTTCTTGCCTTCCTTGGGCTCACAGGGCATTACAGGAGGTTCATTCCCAATTTTGTGCATTGGGCTGCCCCACCTTACGGACTTGACAAAGGGCAAAAAGAATTGTAGTGTTGTATGGACTGATTCCTGAGAGCTTTCGTGAACCTAAAGGCCGCTTTATCATCATTCTCGGTTCTGCTCAATCCTAACTTTCCGAAGGAATTTATTCCGTAAACAGATGCTAGCGCTTTTGGTTTAGGAGCAGTGTTCTCACAACATTTTGATGGGGAAGAGCACCCCATCACATTTCTCAGCAGAAACCTACTACCCGGGGAGCATAATTATTCCACTATTGAAAAAGTTGCGTGGCCATTAAGTGGGCAGTGGAGGCCCTCCATTATCATCTGGGGACGACATTTTACCCTGGTGACTGACCATGGCCCACTACAATGGCTGTACAAACAGAATGATACGAACATCCGGCTCACTCTGTGGTCTATTAGTTTACAGACATTTGCTTTGATGTCCACCACCATCCTGGGGCTGAGCCCAGCTTGGACAGTCATTTTGCCCACACCAGTGTGGACAAAGCTGAGGGGGGAGATGTAAGGTTTCTAAATTCTTTTGGGCCTCCCCACAATGGGACGACATGACAAAAAGCATCCCAAATTGCGATTGCAGCATCTATGGATGATAGCCTGTTGGTTTGAAAAGTTTGCGTGCATTCTTCTGAACTGTGCTTCTCTAGTCTGTCTGCTACAACAGACATGTATTTCCATGATGTAGCCTTTGTTAAGGAAATTTGCTTCCTTAGTTTGCTTTTTGTAAAATGAACATTAGATTGATAAAATTGTTCAAAATCTATTTTAAAAGAGGTCTTCTATATCTCTTTCATATCTACTGTGCCTCCTTTCCTGTCACACTGGAGGGTACACCCATCCATGGTTGAGCCTGTGGTATGGTAATGCATGCCCCTATCTGCTGTTTGGAAGATAAATAGTGGTGGTCTTTCCTCTTGGTGAATCAAGCACATTCAAGCACAATTGTTGATACTTTTAGACCCAATCCAAATAAAAATAATAGTATCTCGCAAGGCACGTGCAACAGTGTGACCTAGTGTTTAAAAAAAACTGTTCTATGGCACTTTGTTCTGTACTGTCTCATTAGAACAGTCTAGATGAGAGGAGGCCATTCAGTCCAAAAAGCTTGCCAAGCCTATCCATATAATTCTTCTAAAATAACACTGTCTTGTTTTAAAAGCCCCTAAAGTCCTACTGTCTACCATGCGACTTGGTAGCATATTTCATGTGCCTATGGTTCCGAGTTTGATCTTTTCTGTGGTAATCTATGGTTGCGAAAGCTGGACATTAAGGAAACAAGACAGTCGACAAACTGATGCATTTGAAATGTGGTTCTGGAGAAGGATTTTATCAATACCATGGACAGCAAGATGGACAAATAAATCAGTCATGGAACAGATCAAGTCGACAATGTCACTCAAAAGAACGGATTACAAAACTACAGCTTGAATACTTTGGACATACTATCAAAAGACAACAGTCACTGGAAAAAGATATCATATTTGGCAGAACAGAAGGAACAAGGTGACGTGGAAGGCTGGCAATGCAATGGCATGACATCATTACAGCAACAACAAGGCGGACTTTGGCCAAACAATCAACTAACACAAGATCGAGTTTCCTACAATTTATCCATCAAGTCGCAATGGTTCTGGATTGAGCCAACTGTCTGTAACCAACTTTAACTATGGTTCTCTGTGTAAGGAAAAACTTTCTAACGTTTGTGCAAAATTTACCCTTAACAAGTTTCAATCCACTGTGCTAATTCCCTTTATAATTTTCAACACTTCAGTCATGTCAATTCTTTATCTTTGTTTGCTTAAAGGCTCAGCTCTTTTAATCTTTCCTCATAATTTATCTGTCGCAGCCCTGGAATCAGCCAAGTCATACTTCTCTGAACTTTTCCTAGCACTGCTGTGTCCTTTCTGTAATCTGGAGACCAAAACTGCACACAATACCCTAGATGAGGTCTCACCAGAGAGTTATGATGCTTGAGCATAACCCCTTTGGACTTGTATTCTACACATAGCCTTCTTAATGGCTTCTGAACAGGGTCTGCCATTTGATAATGTTCAGTCCACTATGACTCCTAAATTCTTTTCATAAGGTGTACTCTCGATTTTCAGACCTCCCATTGTGCATTCAAACCTAACATGTTTGCTTCCTACATGAATACTTTACATTTACTGACATTAAATTTCATCTGCCACAGATCTGCACTGCTGTGTATGGTGTCCAAGTCATTCTGTAATGAGTCCACAGATTCCAGATTATCTGTCATTCCACCTAGCTTGGTTTCATCTGCACATTTAACCGGCTTGTTACTTAAATTCTTATCCAAATCATTTACATATATTAAAAATATCAGCGGCCCCAACTCTGATCCCCTGAGGAACACTACTATTAATGCCAGCTGATCCTGATAGGGTTCTCCATCACCCTCCGTTTCCTGTGTCCTACTCTGTCTGCCGGCGAGGCACTCATTTCCATAGCTGCTTCCTCCTCTCAAAAATGAAACTTTAAGAGTGAGGATTTAATACTGAAGGATGCCAACATGATTTCTTTAAAGCTGTTTGTTTAACGTATATAATAAGGAAGATATCTTATTATTATCCTCACATTTTTATTTTGACATTGAAAAATATTAATTGAAAATATATTAACAGGTGAGAAGCATTCCACAAGTTCTTACGTTTTCCATCAAACAGCTTGAAAATAATTATTGCTTTACTCATTGTTTTCATCATATATTATGACATTTATGAACGCAGTGCAGTTTATCTTTTGAGACTTAACATATTTTTATCAGTTAGCTTAACCTAATTAGTGTTGCCAAGTTACAGTATAAGTGATAGATTTTATTAATATATTTTTTCTGTTGCTTGTACTTGAGATCACTGGTACAAAGACTGAGGCAGACTTGAAACATACACTTTTGCACAATAAACTATTATTATGAATTGTAAGTTCTTGAAAACAGTCCAAGGTGCAATTTCCCATGAAGGGAAACACTAGACAAAGCTGCTTTTTACTTCCTGAACTCTGTTGGATGTACCTTACTGATTGTGTCCTGCTGACAACAAAAATAACCTTTAAGATTTCATATCACATACACTACTTGCTGATGGGATTCAATATTTTTCTGATTTCCTCTCATAATTATACATACACCATGCAACAACTACAGCTGAAACATACGTGGTGATCTTACTGGCACTACTACTAGGAAAGCAGCTCAAATATATCAAGTCCTGGGGATTCAGAGTCTGACACCTTATATTCCAAATCGTAACCTCAGATCCTCAAATGAGTATCTGCTTAGAATTCCAAGAGCAAAACTTAAAAGAAGTGGTGAGGCAGGCGGCCTTCTGCTGCTATGCACCTAAAATCTGGAATAGCCTGCCAATAGGAATTCGCCAGGCTGATACAGTGGAGCACTTTAAAACACTGCTGAAAACACATTACTTTAACATGGCCTTTCTATAACTTCACTTTAACTTAATTCTGATGCTCTGTATGTTCAATTATATACATAATAACTATTCATGGTGGCTTTAAAATCCTTACTAACCCCTGCTCTCTCATCCGCTTCTTTTCCCGGTTTTCTGTGGTGGCGACCTGCGCCATCACCACCTAATCAAAGCACCGTGATCTTCCTACATTGATGGATTAAAAGCCGGAAGTCTACGTGCCCATCATCATCTAGTCCTTCCACGAGAGCCCTAAATACAAAGAGGACTCTTTCATTTATGTTAGGTAGGATTCCCAGAGGGGGCTGAGCGGTCTCGTGGTCTGAAACCCCTGCAGATTTTTTTTTTTTTTCTCTCCAGCCGTCTGGAGTTTTGTTTTTTTTCTGTCCCCTCCTGGCCATCAGACCTCACTCACTCTTATTCTATGTTAATTAGTGTTATTTTAACTCTTACTTTTTTTTTTTCTCTTTTCTTCATCATGTAAAGCACTTTGAGCTACATTATTTGTATGAAAATGTGATATATAAATAAATGTTGCTGTATTTGTAAATAAAACATCCCTGCAAAAAATATCATTAGGATAAAAAGAACTGGTCACTGTGTAAGCATTTGGTTTCGGGGCAGAAAGGTGTGGCACGTAAACTACTTGTTGAACTAACAGAGATATGTTTGCATCTTCTTCACTGTGATATATGGCCAGCAGTTTATCCCGACCAATACCCCCAAACCGCCAGATGGATCCATCCCTGCAACATGGAGGTGCCCCGAAATCCAGCAGGGCATCATGGACCTTGGAGTTTTTCTTCACAGCCCTGCTGGGTAACGTGGGGGCCTCCAGGGGATGCTGCAGGGAGGTCCAGAGACTTGTATTTTCCATATAGCCTGGAAGTACTTCCCATTCGAGGGGATGGAAGAAATGATGTACTTCCGGGCTGAAGAAAAGGAGAAGTTTTCATCTGACCTGGATGTGCTATGAGGGAAAAGAAGCATTTCTGGGTCAAGGACTATAAAAGGACTGTGGGAGATCCCAGCAAGAGAGCCGGAGATGGGAGTTTGGTTGACTAAGCTGCTGGGAGTGGAGGATTGTGTTATTGTATTGATTTATTATTGAGAATAGTGGAGGTGGAGGTGCTTTGTGCACAATTTATGAAATTAAATTCATTACTGAAGTTTTACCTCGTGTCTGACGTGTTCTCTGAGGGTTCAGGGGTCGACAGCGCCCCCATCTGTCACATTCACATAAAACTTGCACTGATAAAAAAACTTAATGAAAGCAATGACTAAGGAATGAACTTTTGTTGGTCCACGAACCAAACATGGCAGAAGATATCACATGGAAGGCATTGAAGTGGATTGTTGAGAATTGTCATGTTTCTTTCATCTTAAAAATGTTGGGAAATTAAGGCATTTTCTAAATAAGCAGGATTCTGAGAAGTTCATTCATTTATTTCTAGTAGGATTGACTACTGCAATTCAGTGTTCACTGGCTGTTCAAACTGTTCTTCTTACAGCTTCAAGTAAATCCAAAATGCTGCTGCAAGAATTATTACAAGAACAAGAAAATATGAACTTATAACTCCAGTTCTTAAATCCTTACACTGGCTCCCAGTTAACTTTTGGGCAGATTTCAAAATCCTCCTTTTAACATATAAAGCCTTAAATGGCCAAGGTCCGGCTTACCTGTCTGAACTTATCATGACTTACAAACCAGAGCGCACATTAAGATCTCAAGATGCCGGTCTGCTTAGGATTCCAAGGATTAATAACAGTGGGAGGTCGAGCTTTTAGTTACAGGGCCCCTAAACTGTGGAATGGTTGGCCTGCTATTATAAGAGATGCCCCTTCGGTCTCAGATTTCAAATCCTGGCTAAAGACTCACTACTTGTTTAGCACAGGGGTCTCCAACACGTCGCTCGCGAGCTACCAGTAACTCGCAACCTCTTTCCAAGTAGCTTGGGAAAGGGTTAATGAATCCAACATAAATTTGAAAACTTAGTCAAATTAAGGGTGGGCGATCTTCTCATAAATTCATATCCTGATCCACAATCTGAATTGTAATCTATCTTTTCAATGTGGCATACACTTAAGAGAATATCCTCCAATTCATCAAGACCTACAGTAAGTAACACTTTATTTTAAATATCAAACAAAGTTTAATTCAATTGTTCTCTCATTCACTAGCTAATCGGAGTTAAGGAACGCGCCCCGAAGCTGACAAGTGAGTGAGGAGACTCTGCTAAGCTCCAGAAATGCTGTTGAGACTTGAACTGCACATTATTTTGAACGTTTACTAATATATAAAATGCAAGGTCTGTATGTCTGACCACTTTTCACAAAAGGAACTACTTAACGGATTTAGATTGGGCTGTTTTCTGTAATTTCTTTGAACATTCCGGTTGATTTTGGGACTTCATCCATTTCTCTATGTATCATAATTCGGCCCGCTGCACGTTTCTTGGCTCTGAGCAAATAAATCGGTACTGCAAGAAACTGTGATTGGCTATTAGTAAACCTTCAAAACAAAGTGTGGTTAAAGTCTCAACAGCATTCTCAGCATTTCTGGAGCTTAGCAGAGCCAGATAACTAGAAGACTCTTCAGCAAGCAGCTCTGAAAATGTCTGCTTTGTTTGGGTCTCCATACCTTGGCGAGTCTGCCTTTTCTGACATGAATATCATGAAATCAAAGTTCAGAACAAGACTGACAGACGGACATTTAAATGACTCCATAAGAGTAAACCTTAGTGGCTCCACTCCACCATACACCTCTCTTGTTGACTCCATGCAGTGCCAGTCATCGGACTAACTAAAAAATACATCACACATGCAACTGGACATGTGAATAAAGTGAAAGAGTGGCATGGAACAAAATTACAAACTAATAAGAAATACCTGTATATTTGTAATTGCATTGTTTTGACAACATTCATGTTTTAATTCAATAGTGTGAGATACTATGAAGATAAAATGCATACAGACATACAAAATGCACATGCAGGTGAACTAAATATTTATATGTGATATTTTAATACAAAATGTGAGTTATGGACACCAACATTTTGTAAATGTTCAGGCAAACAAACTTATTCAGTTTGTTCGGGTTGAAATAAGCTATGAGAATAAATGATACAAAACATAAGTAGCTCTCAGCCATTTTCATTTTGTAAAAGCAGCTCTCAGAGGGAAAAAGGTTGGAGACCCCTGGTTTAGCATATCCTGAGTAGAGTTGCTAATGAACTGTGCAGACTGCATCTCTGTTGTTAGTCATTAGCACAAAAACATAAGTAATATGATGGTTATAATTTGCTACTAATCCTCACCCATTCTGTTTCCCTTCTCTGTACTTAAATGTGGCACTTGGTGCCAATGCCCACCTGCCAAGTTGTTCTGCTTGCCTAAGGAAAAGTCATCTCTGATGGAGGATGGCAGGAATCATCAGGTAGATATACTGACTCAGCAGTGGAATGGCCAATAGGGGTCTCCAGGACTCTGAACAAATCCAAATCGTATTATGTGATATCATCTGCTTTTGAATACTGCTCTGTACTTGTAATATTTCTATTGCATTATTATATTGTATTGAGGATTACTTGTGTTCTGTTCGGTGTATTGTATTCTTTTTGACACAACCTACCTGGAAAGGGGTCTCTCTTTGAACTGTCTTTCCCAAAGTTTCTTCCAATTTTTGTACCTACAGGGTTTTTTTTGGGAGTTTTTCCCTTGTCGTCTTCTTAGAGAGTCAAGGCTGGGGGGCTGTCAGGAGGCAGGGCCTGTTAAAGCCCATTGCGACACTTCTGGTGTGATTTTGAGCTATACAAAAATGAACTGTATTGTATTTGCTGAATGTTGCAATGTTGACTTCCTCCCTCATTTCATCATCCTCCTTAATAAAACCCCTGTGTGCGTCTTCTGGTGAGTGCGCATGCACGGGCCGCACCACACATTGTACCGTGCCCCGCCCATGCGCTCGGCACGTGGACGCACACACACTGGAAGCTGGGCACACAGTGAATGGCCTTGCCACGGCCGCGCATGATAAGATATAAAGGACACCATTACTGGGGAGAGTGCTGATTGGGTAGTCGCGGCAGCGCACATAAAATCCGTTGTTGGGGAGACGCCACGCCACACATACAATAATCAGTTGCACGCCCCCACAGATTAAAATACTTGCTGGGGAGACGCCACAGGCACGATTATCAGCTACACGCCACACATTAAATCAGTTGCTGGGGACACTCTGCTGATTGCCCAATGTTGTGACAGAAAATTAAAGTCATATTACGGACAACAAAGCAAGTATTACTGTCAGAGAAAATGAAAGACATATTAAAGGATGCATATTACAGCCACATACAAGCCAGTATTACTGTAGGAGAAAATATTACGGACGTATCTACTAACAACATGCCACCCAAAAAAAGGACACGTCAAGTAGGACAAAAGACACGGACAATCAAATCCTATATAAGCAACATCTCCTGGAAGAACGGTCAGCTCAACAAGTAAACATCAACCAAAGAAAGGCGGAAAGACAAAGAAAAATACGAGCAAATAGATCGATTGAAGAAAAAGAAAATGACCATCAGAAAAACGTTAAAAGAGAAACTTAGAAGAGCAAACCTTAGACAAAGTTGGCATTTACTTGCCAGAACGAGTATTCAGCCACAGTCAGTTTTATGTTGCATTATCAAGAGTTAGAAGTTTTCCAGATGCTGTTGTCAAGGTTGTAGATGGTCCTGATCAAGGCAAACTGTTGCCAAACTCAGACAGAATATTTACAAGAACTGTTGTCTGTAATGAAATTTTATAGAAACATTTCATGAGGTAAAAAAATAGAACATTTTACCTAAATATCATCTTCAGATATTGTGTCTTACAGATTGTTACAAAGTTTTAAACTAAGGCAATATTAATTATACTTACTGTATTGTCATGTACGTTTCTACTTTATTTTTATTATTTTACTTTAGGCTTCTTGAAAAGATATTTTTGACAAACAAAAAATGAAGACAAGAAACAGAATGAGGTCAAGGTCCCTTGCCATTTAATACAGACTGTTCCTGCTAATGTTTATGCACTACTGTTCTGTCAAGTTATATATAATAAAGTAACCTGATCTGATTTATCTGTAATGGCAACTGTTTATTTTGCTTGGTGAGAAGACGAAATACTCTACTCCATATGCTTTATTATCTTTTTGGATTGAGCAACAACTGACTTTGCCTTTCTCTGAAGACTCAAACCACAAATGTATGTGAACAGAACAAAGTGAGAAAACATCGCCCGTGAATACAGCAATCCACTGATAACTGATTAACACATACCTGTATACTTCAGGCAGCCATGACAGTGCAGTGTCAGTAGCCCCCTCTCATCCATGCAACCCAGGAAACTGCTTGGTTAACCTTCCCAGGATTTACTCATTTACATCTGCTAGGGTGACCTGAGAATGTTCCAATGATATTTCTCATTATTTTTCTCTTTTTTTTTTTGTTCAAGTGCTACATTCATTCTTACTTAGTTATGTTCAATACATGAAAATATAACGTCATAAACTGAAAACCAGAACAGCCAAATACAAAGCCTCAAGTATATAAAGATGAATGCTGCTCAAGTTTATAGGTTCCAGAAAGCTGCTCCAAGTGTGGCTTCTGCGAGATGAATGCCGCTAGATTCATTGCTAAACGTGCTTTTGGGAAGGAGGGTGGATGCACAGATACATCTTGCACAAAACTGTTAAGCCCATTTATTTATCAAGCTGTTCACCTAAGAATACATTTGACAAAACAATGATAGGAGTCTTTTATAACTGATTCACTTGTATGGGCGTCAGTCTTTGTAAATCCTAATACTCCCAACTGTTTTGGTATTTTACTAGGAAATATTCTGTCTAAGCAGATCAATGCCAACTGGAAAAATTCCTTTGAATTATTCTACATCTCAATGTGGGTTTGTTCAGATCGGTAGACTTCTACGATGTGCATGTGTGAAAGTACTGTCCTAGAGTTTTGCATATGAATGACTATATCCAAAAACAATGCTGTGAATGATCTAATGACAAGTGATCTGTGTTAAAATAAGGAGAATTTGACTGGGTTACTGGCAGTAAGAAAGCCATTCCTAAAAGCACAAAATAGGATCTTGAAATATTGGATATGGACTACTAGAGACTGGACAAAGTCTCCTCTTCACAGCAGAAACTGAGACTTGCCTTTTTTTTTTAACCACTGTTAAGATGTGGTTGAAGCTGTTGTGCTATGAGGCGCCTATCATGCAAGCTAGTGACCCTCAGAAACCCGTCTTCTTATTGGGTTGTGACTTTGGGTCTGTCAGATCTCTTCCTATCAGAGTTTCTTCCATTATCTAATTTTTGGATTGTGTAGAACACTGTACTCTGACACTTTGATTTATTTTGCAATTTCTCTAAATGAAAGGCCTGCACTTTTAACATTAGAATTATCGAAGCCTACAAAAAACTCGTAATCCCGGCCCACTTTAAATCCCTTTGTACCTCTCTGTCAGTGTCTTCTGAGTTGTAAATGTGTCAATCAGTACAAGCACCCTGCTAATCCATCAACACTTCCTCCCAACTACCGCAACTCAAGTCACAAAGAAGACTCTCATTGCTCAAGTGGTTTATCTGGGAGTGAGGTGCCTAGAATTGCACAGGGTAAATAATATATCGTCATTTGGAACAGATACATTTCATGTGTGTTCTGTGTCTACAACAATCTATGTAATTACATCGCTAAAACAGAAATGTTTATGTTTTAGTAATCAATGACAAAATGTAGACATGAAGTGTATAATGTATAAAGACTGAAGTCCAAATATCAAATAAACACTTTCACAAAAGGTGTAACAAAACAAGTGTGCTTTTTATCTATACTAATAAAAGGCAAAGCCCTCACTCACTCACTCACTCACTCACTCACTCACTCACTCACTCACTCACTCATCACTAATTCTCCAACTTCCCGTGTGGGTGGAAGGCTGAAATTTGGCAGGTTCATTCCTTACAGCTTCCTTACAAAAGTTGGGCAGGTTTTATATCGAAATTCTACGCGTAATGGTCATAACTGGAAGCAGTTTTTCTCCATTTACTGTAATGGAGATGAGCTTCAAAGCCGTGGGGGCGGAGTTTCGTGTGACATCATCACGCCTCCCACGTAATCACGCAGTACATAGAAAACCAGGAAGACCTCAAAAAAGCGCTCAAGAAAACATGCATTATATAATTGAGAAGGCAGCGAAACAATAAGAAGCGAGCGAGTGACATATACAACCATATTCATGAGTTCTGCTACTTCGGAAACAAAGCACGATGTAAACCTACACTTTAAATTAAGTTCATAGACAGGCTGCCGCTGGCGTTTGTAATTTAGTGCCTGCCCATATAAGGCTGTCCGTCAGCGGCAATCCAATAGCAAACTGCCACGGGTAAATATTCACGGGTGAAGGACTGTGCTTATGGAGAGGAAGATGAGATGGTCAGGGTGGTGTTTGACACAAACTCAGCGAAACTGCGAGAGAAAGTTTTAAGTGCCAGGACTAAGGTAACATTAAATACAGCCATGGACATAGCACGAGATGGCACCAGCACAGCTGGGAACCTTCGATGCAAGTACACCGAGTGGCTCACGTGAACTGACGCAGTGCACAGATAAAAGCAGCAGTTCCAAAGAGCTGAACAAAAACTGAATTACACAATTGAAAAGGCAGCAAAAATATGAAGCGTCTGATAAGCATATTCATAAATGCAGCTACTGTGGAAACAAAGCACACGGTGGAAAAAGTCAATGTCCCGCTAAAGGAAGACAGTGTAAAAAACGTGCATGCAGTGTGTCAGGTCTCAGATAAAGAAGAAGACGAGCTGTTTATTGATGCAGTAAGAAACGAATCGATGAATGAAACCTGCCATCTTTACAACGATTGACAAACACGGAATGTAACTTGAACACAACACATCCTACAAATACGAACCTGATTGAAAGAAATAATGATAATCAAATCCTTGATGACAGCAACACTCAGTAACACTGACAAAAATACTGTATATTGACAGTCATGTTACGTTATTTTTAAAATGTTTCCTTTTCTTTTTCATAGCTTTTTTAACACACTACTTTTCCGCTGCGATACGCGGGTATATATATATATATGTATATATATCTCCCGATCTACATACTCGAATAATGGATACTTTATTCGCCATCAATGATTGTTTTGGTAAAGCCATACTCAGTGTATTCATTAGATGAACGGTAAAAAGTAAGAGCGAGGGGAGGATGACTTATTGCGGCATGCAGGCTGTAGTCTTGCGTCAACTCTATCTGAATTGCGATCACATTTGAAAAAATATATCTTTTCAAGTTCTATTTAGTCCATATGTGTCAAACTCAAGGGCCGCGGGCCACATCCGGCCCGGCATGTAATTATATCCGGCCCGCAAGATCATTTTATATACTGTATTATTGTTATTAATGGCCGGGTATATGAAGCGCTGGTAACACAATAAACTACAGATCCCATAATGCAGCGCTTCAGCTGCCTTGCCGAACACTTACCGCGTTAATCAAGTCTACCTTATGATGCTGCAAGTTATTGTGAAGCTAGAGTTATTGCGCACTGAGTTTGCACGGCGCTTTGGTGACTTTGAAGAACAAAAAAAGTCCGTCTACATGCGGCTCGAACCTTGTGCATGTTTGGTAGCACATATCTGTGTGAGAAGCTCTTCTCAGTGATAAAGACTAACAAAACAGCACACAGGAGTCGCCTCACTGATGAGCACCTGCAGTCCATCCTGAGAATCTCCACAACACAGAACTTCACACCAAACAGAAACGAACTTGTGGCCAAAAAAAGATGCCAGGCGTCCAGCTCTAAAATGACATATGAGCAAAGACAACTGAATGATTTGATTTGTTATTGCACGTAAGAGCGGGAGTCAACCGTTTTAACAAACAGCGTATTGCACTGATACGAAATAGCTGTATGTGTATATATGTAGATATGTATATGTATGTATATATGTGTATATGTATAGATATGTATATATATATATATATATGTTTATGTGTGTGTGTGTAAATATATATATATATATGACAACGACACTCATTACTCACAACAGTGACAAAACAATTACATTGACAATCATGTTACGTTATTTTCAAAATGTTTCCTTTTCTTTTCATTGCTTCTTTAACACACTACTTCTCCGCTGTGAAGCGCGGGTATTTTGCTAGTTCAAGAATATAAGTGAAGAAAAAGAAGTTGCTTTAGGGCAAGTCAATGACACAACTGCTAGGATAGTACAGCGGTAAAAGTTACTGACTCATAATTAAGAGGTCGCCGGTTCAATTTCCGAGTCCACCAGTTACTATTGAGTAGTCATCTACTATTTTTATCACTATTATATGATAAAAACATACATTTGATTTTAATCTGTAGAAGCCAGTGTAAATGTATGGTACTTGTAAAAGTTAGCTTTTTTTTTTCCCCCACTTTTATTCCCTCAGTCCCAATCACAATACAATCCGACCACCACAAGATCTGAGGCTGTTAGTTTTTAAATGAAATTGGTAATACAGTAATCCCTCCTCGATCGCAGGGGTTAGAAGGTAGATAGGTGAAAATCCGCGAAGTAGAAACCATACGTGTGTGTAGTTATTTTTATATATTTAAGCCTTATAAACTCTCCCACACTGTTAACATTATTAGAGCCCTCTAGACATGAAATAACACCCTTTAGTCAAAAGTTTAAACTGTGCTCCATGACAAGACAGAGATGACAGTTCTTTCTCACAATTAAAAGAATGCAAACATATCTTCTCTTCAAAGGAGCACCGTCAGGAGCAGATAATGTAAGAGAGAGAGCGCTTACTAAGAAAAGCAAACAATCAAAAAATCAATACGTGCTTTTAAGTACGCTGAAGCACCGCGATAAAGCGGCATTTTGTAGAGGAGCGTCCGTATCCTCTGTGCAAACAGCCCCTCCGTCAGGCAGAGAGAATGTCAGAGAGGGTGAGAGATAGAGAAAAGCAAACAATGAAGCACCGCGCGAGAAGCATATCATTGAGGAGTTTTAGTTAATATGTAATATGTGCTCTGATTGGGTAGCTTCTAAGCCATCTGCCAATAGCGTCCCTTGTATGAAATCAACTGGGCAAACAAACTGAGGAAGCATGTAACCTAAATTAAAAGACCCATTGTCCGCAGAAATCCGCGAACCAGCAAAAAATCCGTGATATATATTTAGATATGCTTACATTTAAAATCCGCGATGGAGTGAAGCCGCAAAAGTCGAAGCGCGATATAGCGAGGGATCACTGTAACTGGATGTGAGTATTGTTTGAGACAATGGAACTGGAAATTCTCTGATCTGAAGGAAATGCGGTCATTGTTTACAACCGAATGAAGGTATGTGAATGAATATGAATAATGATGCATCAGTGCCACAATGTTTTCCAAAATATACTATACAGGTCATAAAATGAATTATTCCAAATATCATATATACCTGTGTCTTTTGTCAGTGCAGCTTTGACATCATGGACCATAAGGTGCATACTAATTCAGCATGACCAGGGACACTCAATAAAACTGAATAAAAAAATTCAAGTGACAATGAGATACCAAAAAGGCAGATTCACCAGTGTTTGTGTGTCAGCTATTATCCCTCCAGATCAGAAAATTTTCAAATCCATTGTCTGAAAACACCACTCACATCCACAGTTGTTCCCAGTTTCATATAAAAACTAACAGCGGCAGATCTGTGGTGGTGGTGTGGGTTGTATCATGATCATGATTGAAAGAATAAAAATTGGTTGGGAGAATGCTAACTTTTATAACAACCATGCATTGTATCTTGTATCACTCCTGTCCCAAAGGTATCACGTCCTAGTGAGTTGAATGACTTCCGGCCTGTTGCTCTGACGTCACATCTGATGAAGTCCATGGAGCGGCTGCTGCTTCACCACCTGAGGCCACAGGTCCGCCATGCCCTCGACCCTCTGCAGTTCACATACCAGGAGAAGGTGGGAGCGGAGGATGCCATCATCTATATGCTACACTGATCCCTCTCCCACCTGGACAGAGGCAGTGGTGCTGTAAGAATTATGTTTTTGGACTTCTCTAGCGCCTTCATCACCATCCAACCTCTGCTCCTTAGGGACAAGCTGACAGAGATGGGAGTAGATTCACACCTGGTGGCATGGATTGTGGACTCTCTTACAGACAGACCTCAATATGTGCGTCTTGGGAACTGCAGGTCTGACATTGTGGTCAGCAACACAGGGGCACCGCAGGGGACTGTACTTTCTCCGGTCCTGTTCAATCTATATACATCAGACTTCCAATATGACTCGGTCCTGCCACGTGCAAAAGTTCGCTGATGACACTGCTATTGTGGGCTGCATCAGGTGTGGGCAGGAGGAGGAGTACAGAAAGTTAATCAAAGACTTTGTTAAATGGTGCAACTCAAACCACTTACATCTTAACACCAGCAAGACCAAGGAGCTGGTGGTGGATTTTAGGAGGCCCAGGCCCCTCATGGACCCTGTGATCATCAGAGGTGACTGTGTGCAGAGGGTGCAGACCTATAAATACCTGGGAGTGCAGCTGGATGATAAACTGGACTGGACTGCCAATACTGATGCTCTGTGCAAGAAAGGACAGAGCAGACTATGCTTTCTGAGAAGGTTGGCATCCTTCAACATCTGCAATAAGATGCTGCAGATGTTCTACCAGACGGTTGTGGCGAGTGCCCTCTTCTACACGGTGGCGTGCTGGGGAGGCAGCATAAAGATGAAAGACGCCTCACGCCTGGACAAACTTGTTAAGAAGGCAGGCTCTATTGTAGGATTAAAGTTAGACAGTTTAACATCTGTGGCAGAGCGACGGGCACTAAGCAAACTCCTGTCAATCACGAAGAATCCACTGCATCCACTGAACAGTGTCATCTCCAGACAGAGGAGCAGCTTCAGTGACAGACTTTTGTCACTGTCCTGTTCCACTGACAGACTAAAGAGATCGTTCCTCCCCCACACTATGCGACTCTTCAATTCCACCCGGGGGAGTAAATTCTAACATTAATTTTATTTTAATTCTTTTCATTTTTATTACTATTTAATTTAATATTGTTTTTTGTATCAGTATACTGCTGCTGGATTATGTGAATTTCCCCTTGGGATTAATAAAGAATCTATCTATCTATCTATCTATCATTTACACTGGCTGATACTGATTCAAACCAAATGTATGCTTTTAATATTTATAATAGTAATAAAAATAGCATCTTACTACTACAATATGGTAACTGGTGGACCCGGGAATTGAACCGGCAACCTCTTAATTATGAGTCAGGAACTAGCAGAATACCCGCGCTTCGCAGAAGAGAAGTAGTGTGTTAAAGAAGTTATGAAAAAGAAAAGGAAACATTTTAAAAATAATGTAACATGATTTTTAATGTAATTGTTTTGTCATTGATATGAGTGTTGTTGTCATATCTATATCTATATATATATATATATCTATATATCTATCTATATATATATATATATATATATATATATATATATATATATCAAAATACGAGCTTGGCAGCGGAGAAGTAAAAACAAAAGGAAACATTTTAATAATAACGTAACATGATTGACAATGTAATTGTTTTGTCATTGTCATGAGTGTTGCTGGCATATATATATATATATATATATATATATATATATATATATACATACATACATACATACATACATACATACATACATAGATATACAGTGGTGTGAAAAACTATTTGCCCCCTTCCTGATTTCTTATTCTTTTGCATGTTTGTCACACAAAATGTTTCTGATCATCAAACACATTTAACCATTAGTCAAATATAACACAAGTAAACACAAAATGCAGTTTTAAATGATGGTTTTATTATTTAGGGAGAAAAAAGTCCAAACCTACATGGCCCTGTGTGAAAAAGTAATTGCCCCTGAACCTAATAACTGGTTGGGCCACCCTTAGTAGCAATAACTGCAATCAAACGTTTGCGATAACTTGCAATGAGTCTGTTACAGCGCTCTGGAGGAATTTTGGCCCACTCATCTTTGCAGAATTGTTGTAATTCAGCTTTATTTGAGGGTTTTCTAGCATGAACCGCCTTTTTAAGGTCATGCCATAGCATCTCAATTGGATTCAGGTCAGGACTTTGACTAGGCCACTCCAAAGTCTTCATTTTGTTTTTCTTCAGCCATTCAGAGGTGGATTTGCTGGTGTGTTTTGGGTCATTGTCCTGTTGCAGCACACAAGATCGCTTCAGCTTGAGTTGACGAACAGATGGCCGGACATTCTCCTTCAGGATTTTATGGTAGACAGTAGAATTCATGGTTCCATCTATCACAGCAAGCCTTCCAGGTCCTGAAGCTGCAAAACAACCCCAGACCATCACACTACCACCACCATATTTTACTGTTGCTATGATGTTCTTTTTCTGAAATGCTGTGTTCCTTTTACGCCAGATGTAACGGGACATTTGCCTTCCGAAAAGTTCAACTTTTGTCTCATCAGTCCACAAGGTATTTTCCCAAAAGTCTTGGCAATCATTGAGATGTTTCTTAGCAAAATTGAGACGAGCCCTAATGTTCTTTTGCTTAACAGTGGTTTGCGTCTTGGAAATCTTCCATGCAGGCCGTTTTTGCCCAGTCTCTTTCTTATGGTGGAGTCGTGAACACTGACCTTAATTGAGGCAAGTGAGGCCTGCAGTTCTTTAGACGTTGTCCTGGGGTCTTTTGTGACCTCTCGGATGAGTCGTCTCTGCGCTCTTGGGGTAATTTTGGTCGGCCGGCCACTCCTGGGAAGGTTCACCACTGTTCCATGTTTTGCCATTTGTGGATAATGGCTCTCACTGTGGTTTGCAGGAGTCCCAAAGCTTTAGAAATGGCTTTATAACCTTTACCAGACTGATAGATCTCAATTACTTCTGTTCTCATTTGTTCCTGAATTTCTTTGGATCTTGGCATGATGTCTAGCTTTTGAGGTGCTTTTAGTCTACTTCTCTGTGTCAGGCAGCTCCTATTTAAGTGATTTCTTGATTGAAACAGGTGTGGCAGAAATCAGGCCTGGGGGTGGCTACGGAAATTGAACTCAGGTGTGATACACCACGGTTAGGTTATTTTTGAACAAGGGGGCTATTACTTTTTCACACAGGGTCATGTAGGTTTGGATTTTTTTTCTCCCTAAATAATAAAAACCATGGGCGGCACGGTGGCGTGGTGGTAGCGCTGCTGCCTCGCAGTTAGGAGACCCGGGTTCGCTTCCCGGGTCCTCCCTGCGTGGAGTTTGCATGTTCTCCCCGTGTCTGCGTGGGTTTCCTCCCACAATCCAAAGACATGCAGGTTAGGTGGATTGGCGATTCTAAATTGGCCCTGGTGTGTGTTTGTGTGTGTCCTGCGGTGGGTTGGCACCCTGCCCGGGATTGGTTCCTGCCTTGTGCCCTGTGTTGGCTGGGATTGGCTCCAGCAGACCCCCTGTGACCCTGTATTTGGATTCAGCGGGTTAGAAAATGGATAATAAAAACCATCATTTAAAAACTGCATTTTGTGTTTACTTGTGTTATATTTGACTAATGGTTAAATGTGTTTGATGATCAGAAACATTTGTGTGACAAACATGCAAAAGAATAAGAAATCAGGAAGGGGGCAAATACTTTTTCACACCACTGTATACACACACACACACACACACACACATATACATATCTACATATATACTGTATATACACATATATATACAAATGTACATATATATCTACATATACTGTATATATTAGGGGTGGGACTCGATTAAAAAAATTTATCTAATTAATTAGAGGCTGTGTAATAATTAATCTTGATTAATCGTATGTAATCACACATGAAAATTTGCCCCAAAACGCAAATATTTTTTTTAAATTTAAAAGGGTTTTAGTGGGCGACAGAATCAAATAATAGACATGGACATAAATATTGTAAACTCAAGCTGTTTTAATTTCTGAAAATAAAAATGCTTTTAAACTGCATTTGAATTCAAAACAGAAACAAAAATATCATCCCTGGTTAAAATTGGGCAGACTTAAAAATAAAGTGGTAGTTTAAGTACTTTAAGTACATTTGCAGAATAGTATTGTCTTTAAATAATAATAACCAAGATTTCAACATAAAGTGCAGTTTTTCTTCTTAAAATAAGTCAGAAACATAAAAGGTAATTTGACCAGCTTACTCTTTAAACTCTGAGTAACATTAGCCAAAATTATTTTGTACATTAGGCTAAAACAGTGTGATCATTGAACATTTTGTAATTAGATGTATTTAGAATTACTAACGGTCACGGAAGTCCAATGATCCCCAGTAAGAGCCACAAAGTCCGCTTTCTGTAATGCATCTAATTTTGCTTGCTTTTCAGTGTGCACAAAACCATGTTTTTATCAAGGCTTCGCTCGGGTAGTCGAAATGATCAGTCGTATGAACGCGCTTCATTCCGACTCTAACATTTTTGTAGCTGTGATGTGTGCATCAGTGTAATGGATGTACCAGGAAATCATGCATTGACAAAAGTTCCCGTTTGCTTGGAATTGAAAGTGTGATTAAATGCGTTATTTTTTTAACGCGTTATGGAGTACATGCATCAAAGCTTCTCAGTTGTGCTTGTGCTAAGAAAAGGAAACATTTTAAAAATAACGTAACATGATTCTGCGTTAACCGCATATTTTTTCATACGCCCCAAACCAAGGAGATGCGAAGGTAAAATGAATCAGTAGCGCGCGTACATAGTCAGTGCATCCATTCTCTGGAATCGAACCTCGGATGTCGGCGCTAGAGGCGAAGCCTCTACAATTGCACCACGGCATGTGGCTTGTTTATTTGAGAGTATGTAGATCAGGTATATATATATATATATACCCGCGTATCGCAGCGGAGAAGTAGTGTGTTAAAAAAGCTATGAAAAAGAAAAGGGAACATTTTAAAAATAACGTAACATGACTGTCAATATACAGTATTTGTTTTGTGAGTGTTACTGAGTGTTGCTGTCATCAAGGATTTGATTATCATAATTTCTTTCAATCAGGTTCGTATTTGTACAATGTGTTGTGTTCAAGTTACATTCCGTGTTTGTCAATCGTTGTAAAGATGACAGGTTTCATTCATCGATTCGTTTCTTACTGCATCAATAAACAGTGCGTCTTCCTCTTTATCTGAGATGTGACACACTGCATACACAGGTTTTTTTTTTACACTGTCTTCCTTTAACGGGACATTGACTTTTTCCACCGTGTGCTTTGTTTCCACAATAGTTGGATTTATGAATATGCTTGTATGTATGAGACGCTTCATATTGTTTGCTGCCCTTTCAATTGTGTAATTCGTTTTTTGTTCAGCGCTCTTTGGAACTGTTGGTTTTTGGCTGTGCACTGCGTCAGTTCACGTGAGCCACTCGGTGTACATGCATCGAAGGTTCCCAGCTGTGCTGGTGCCATCTCGTGAAATGTCCACGGCTGTATGTAACGTTAGCTAAGACCCGGCACTTAAAAGTTTCTCTCGCAGTTTCGCTGAGTTTGTGCCAAACACCACCCTGACCATCTCATCTTCCTCTGCATAAGCACAGTCCTTCACCATTGAATATTTAGCGGCAGTGTTTCTATTGGATTGCCGCTGATGGACGGCCTTATATGGGCAGGCACTAAATTATAAACGCCAGCGGCAGCCTGTCTATGAACTTAATTTAAACTTTAGGTTTACATCATGCTTTGTTTCCAAAGTAGCAGCACTCATGAATATGGTTGTATATGTCAGTCACTCGCTTCTTATTGTTTCGCTGCCTTCTCAATTATATAATGCATGTTTTCTTCAGCGCTTTTTTGAGCTCTTCCTGGTTTTCTACATACTGCGTTGATAGTCAGTTCACGTGATTACGTGGGAGGCGTGATGATGTCACACGAAACTCTGCCCCCCACGGCCATCCAGCTCAACTGCATTACAGTATATGGAGAAAAATAGCTTCCAGTTATGACCATCACGCGTAGAATTTTGAAATGAAACCTGCCCAACTTTTGTAAGGAAGCTGTAAGGAATGAGCCTGCCAAATTTCAGCCTTCTATCTACACGGGAAGTTGGAGAATTAGTGATGAGTCAGTGAGTCAGTCAGTGAGTCAGTGAGGGCTTTACCTTTTATTAGTATAGATTAAAGCGCACTTGTTTTGTTATAGGTTATACATGTAGAGGGTTAATAATACATTGTCATCTGGAATACAACTCCAGGCACTTTACTACAAGATAAACACAGAACTTTTTTTGCGAATTGAGCTGCAGTGGTGGACGAGGAGATGGGATAGCAGGCTGGTTACGCTGATCAACACATTTACAGCATAAAAGATGCTAACAGAGAGGTGTGAAGGGATTTAAGGTGGGCCGGGATTACGAGTTTTTTCATAGGCTTCAGTAATTCTAGTGTTAAGGGTAATAAAGCTCTGTCTCCTTTCATTTATTGTCATTTTACTGCCATCATCACTGGAATTTACAACTTTCTACAGTGTAGTATTTTCCAAGAAGTACTTCAGAGGGTATAGTCTATTCTAACTCTGCTTTAAGGCAGACTGAGTGTTTTTAAGTAATCAACAGAAGTTGGGACTACTGTGCAAACTGTTTGCTTCAACATTAACTGCTGCAGAACATCTGTAGGTTGTAACCTATTAGTTGTTCCCTAAAGAAGGCCCATTTGTAACATTGTGATATTCCATTTTTCAGATTTTGCTAACCTTAACTTTAAATGTAATCCTTTGGCAGTTTACCACTTATCTTTTCACCATTTTAGGTAATTCATTGCATTTCAAATTATTAAAATTGAAGAAAAACCAAAAATAATAAGGCAGGGGTCAACAACGTTGGTCCTGAGAGGTTGTATATACCAAATATATCTCATTCTTAAATCCCAAATACATAATTTGTAGCCTGAAGCAGATGGATAAATATCAAGCCTTTGCATTTTCTTTTCAGTTTTCTTCCAAAATGCTATTAAACCCAGGTAGTTCAGAATGAACACACAAAGATGTAAATGGAAAAATGGTAGATGGGAGAACTGCTGGTTCCTTTGTAATTTGTAATCTTATAAATAAGGTAACTGAAAAGAGTAAATTCATCTGTATAAGACTAAATTAAGTAATTAAGGGAGTGTAATCTTAACAAGTGAGACAACTAAAATGAAGCATCAAAATTCTGCTTGAGCAGTAAGTGCTTCAACAGCAATAATTGATTCTCATTATGAAACTGGGCTCGACCAAAAACTTTCAGCTGCTGTGGTCTTCCAGGGCTGAGTCTGCAGATGCTTGGATTAAGGCATGATCTAACATCAGACAAAAATCAAGGGAAAAGACTTTTTTACTAGTCATTTCCATGACAATTTGCAGAATAACAGAATATACAGTAGAGGACTGGATCTCAGGAGGACAAAAAAAAAGCTTAGCCACAATAAATGCATGTTTATTGATTTTGTCTGTACCAGTGATAATTATACTGCAACGAATATCAATTATGATTCACAAATTTAATGCCAAATCACATGTAATTCAGCTTGTAGGACTCAGTAACAGTAAGCATAAATGACATATCTTCTTTGATTTTAGTAGTTGCCTTTATTGTGCCTTACAGAATGTTATGCTTTCATGTTGTTCTGCATACTGTACACTTTAAAATTTTAAACAGAATGCCTTTCAAAAATGCATAGATTATGTTGTATTTCATCACAAAATAAACCTAATAATAAGCAGGCAGTTAACATTTTTACAGGTGCCTAAACTATGGATTAGCAGAACAATTGCCTTTCCTTAAAAAACAAACAAACAAAAAAAAAAGACATTTCAGAATCGCTCTGATGTACGGCTTGCCACTGCTCGAATGCTCCCATAAACCTTTGATGGAGGACTACCTGTTAAAGAAAAAAATGAAAATAACTCAATTTAGCAAAAGTAACACAGCAACACAACAGATCTCATAATACACGCTTCACTCAATTTATTTAGGTCAACATTCTAATATAATTCACAGTCTCCACATCCTTGGATTCCTCTACAGGCCTGGCACATTTAAGAAGCAAATCTCTGACCCAATTCTGAAACCAAAATAAGTCTACAAGACAAACCCTCAAAAAAAGTTTTAAGGAGTTCTGGAGCATCTTTTAAAGTTTTTGTGCGAAACCAAGAGCTTTGCAATTTGTACTTTTGTAGCAATCTCCAATTAAATTCTACTTACTGTGCAAATTTTTTTTTTCCAAAATTCTTAGATTTCACTAACATGTTAGGATACGATAATACTGTGTTACCTGGATTTGTATTATACAGAGTGAGGTCTGAGTGACTGTTAGCTATTTTAAGCTAATCGGTTTTCAAATTAATAAATGGTTTCAAGACCATTGGTCAAGAAAGACTAAATATAAGGTGTAGCATTATACCACATCAATACTGGACATTATTTAAGATTATTTTTGTCATCCTTATGTTAGGTCCAGATATGAGGACTAGGCTCTAATTCTCCTCACAAGAGAGCCATGTCTTGTGCTTGAGACTGAGGTTTCCTTCCTAAATAGAGAGAACAGACTGTAAGACATTCCATTTCACAGTGATGTCTTGTGCGTTTCCTAAGCTGGTATGTACAGTGAAGTCCAACTATAAAACTATTCTATTTTTTTTCATAAGTCATGTCATATTGGTAAAATTCCCACCTTTGGAAAAAAAAATAATGTTAAATGTAAAAAAGTTTACCCAAGTCAAATAGTACATAATCAGATGGACCAGACTTTTCATTAATACTCAATAATGCTTGGTGAAATATAATCAGCATTATTGTATACAATTTCTAAATTGTTAAATACCACCTTGACATTGCCTGTCACTGTTGATGATCAACGTCTTCACTCACACAGACTTCAGAAAATTGTTAATCAAAGTAATTAATTATTTTATTGTCTATATGTTTTATTTGTCCATTATCATTTCTCATACTCCATCTTCTTCTTGATGATTCTTTGACTACTAAAAGAATCTCTTTGGGTCACCTTTTTGTCTTTCTTTTGGTATTGCTTTCTACCATATTAGGAAATCAAATACTGTTTTTAGCCAATACTCTCAATATACACATGGCTTACATTGGAATTATGTGGCTTATACAGATACTTTTTCTTTGAAACCTTTTTAGCTTTTATTTATTTGCCATAGGACTCTCCTTAATTTCTTTTATGTAAAAATCTTTTAAACCTGATTCCACATTAAAAGCTTATCCCAGTTTGTCTTTTCTTCTCTTTTGACTTTTCTTCTGCTGAAAATTTGCCCCTCCAAAGTTAAACTTAACAGTCATAGGCTTTGCATATGCACCCTACAAAACTCTACTGTGAAATGTATAACATTATGTACACAGGAGCCTAATGGTGTAACCATCTATTTTATACTTGCTGTTGTCCTCCAGATATAACCTATAACAACAGCCTATAATGATGTTCTCAAAATCATGCCATTGAGACAAGCAATTTTTCATGTATTACTTATTTTGCTTTAACTTTTAGCTGTGGACTACAAAATGTTTAAGCCTATTTACTTGTTTGTTGCTGTTAAATTCTCCTGAAAAGCATTAACTTGTCACGTAAACCTTTTGATTTTATAACTTTATATTGTCACAAGCTTAGCTTTCCTGTTGTATTTGGAAAAATAATTTTGTTGAATTAACACACAACAGCTGGTTCCAGTTTCATAAAGTGCTTCAGACAGTCTGTGATGTCACATGCATCTCCAAATAAATAACATTCGAGCTATAGTGCATCTTTACGTGATCCAAATCAATAACATTCGAGCTATAGAGCGTCTTTATGTGAAAACAGCAGTGTCAGATGAGGAGGGGGGGGGGATCATGAACACAACCGAGAGAATGGAAATGAATTAAAAAAAAAAAAAAAGGCTAACCTTTACAATTTTCATGCATTTACACTGGCTCTTACAGACTGACTGAAATCAAATGTATGTTTTTATTCTAAAATAGTTCAGTACATGCAATATTATTTGAAAACGAACAGCGTCAGATTGGGTTTGAATACACGCTGACGCTGTTACAGAAGGCGTCAGCTTATTCAGTGCAGCAGTTTCAACGCACAGTACATGCAATATTATTTGAAAACCAAACAGCGTCAGATCAGGCGCATATTCAAACCTGATCTGACGCTGTTCGTTTTCAAATAATATTGCATTAGTGTGATGATGTTTTCACATATATTGTCTCTTTCTTTCATCTTGCAGTTTGCGGATTTTTCGCTGCTTCGCGGGTTCTGTGGACAATGTGTCTTTTTACTTCCTGTACATGCTTCCTCAGTTGGTTTGCCCAGTTGATTTCATACAAGAGATGCTATTGGCGGATGACTGAGAAGCTAACCAATCAGAGCACGCAGTTAAGTTCCTGCGTGCTGAATGCAGTGTTAAACAGGAAGTCTCGTCTCGCTCATTCAGCATCAACGTGTTTCGCTGTGTAAAGAGTTGTGCTCTTTTGTGTTTATCTTTGTGCATAGTCAAGCCCTTCATTATGGCTCCAAAACGATCTGCTACTGCTTCAGGGGCCGTGCCCAAGCAAAACGGAAGATGTTAACAATTGCCGAAAAGGTAAACGTTTTGGATTTGTTGAAGGCTACGATTACTTTTATTTAAAAAGTAGGAAAGGAATATAAGATCTACGGCCGCAGTGTCCTTTTAACCAGGGTGCAAAACGAGTTGTAAGTGGATGTAATAAGGCAGTAGTCTGGATGGAATCTGCTTTAGGGATTTGGATTGAAGACTGCCAGAAGAAGAACGACAGTGCTACACAATCGCCTTAAGTGGCTCCTTTGGAACAGCTGTAACGCTCTCCTTTGTTGTGCAGTAAAATTAAACTCATTGTTATCTGACAAGTCATCGTGTCATTGTTGGTGAGTAACCATAATTAATTTTCTACTTACAGTACTTAGTACATGTACATATGTTTACTGTCACTGTACACACATTTACTGTATACTACTTTTCTTGCATTGTACGTATTTATTGCTGGTGGCCTGTCTATCGTAATGGCTGTAACATATGTGATATCGGAGACACTCTATATCTTTAAAATAATATTTAGGTTTTACTGTATATAAATACATAATTTCAATGAATCTTACCTAATATCTAAGAGCATCACTTTTCCCACATTTTGTTGTTACAGCCTTATTCCAAAATGGATTAAATTCATTTTTTCCTCAGAATTCTATACACAACACCCCATAATGACAACGTGAAAAAAGTTTACTCGAGAAATTTACAAATTTATTTAAAAAAAAAAAAAACTGAGAAATCACAAGTACATAAGTATTCACAGCCTTTGCCATGAAGCTCAAAATTGAGCTCAGGTGCATCCTGTTTCCCCTGATCATCCTTGAGAGGCTTCTGCAGCTTAATTGGAGTCCACCTGTGGTATTTTCAGTTGATTGGACATGATTTGGAAAGGCACACACCTGTCTATATAATGTCCCTCAGAGCACAAACCAAGCATGAAGTCAAAGGAATTGTCTGTAGACCTCCAAGACAGGATTGTCGAGACACAAATCTGGGGAAGGTTACAGAAAAATTTCTGCTGCTTTGAAGGTCCCAATGAGCACAGTGGCCTCCATCATCTGTAAGTGGAAGAAGTTTGAAACCACCAGTACTCTTCCTAGAGCTGGCCGGCAATCTAAACTGAGCGATCGGGGGAGAAGGGCCTTAGTCAGGGAGGTGACCAAGAACCTGATGATCACTGTGTCAGAACTCCAGAGGTCCTCTGTGGAGAGAGGAGAACCTTCCAGAAGGACAACCATCTCTGCAGTAATCTACCAATCAGGGCTGTATGGTATAGTGGCCAGACGGAAGCCACTCCTTAGTAAAAGGCACATGGCAGCCCGCCTGGAGTTTGCCAAAAGGCACCTGAAGGTGCTGACAAAATTCTCTGGACTGATGAGACAAAGTTTGAACTCTTTGGTGTGAATGCCACTCATCACCAGGCCAATACCATCCTACAGTGAAGCATGGTGGTGGCAGCATCATGCTGTGGGAAAATTTTTCAGCAGCAGAAACTGAGAGACTAGTCAGGATAAAGCGAAAGATGACTGCAGCAATGTACAGAGACATCCTGGATGAAAACCTGCTCTAGAGCACTCTTGACCTCAGACTGGAGTGACAGTTTATCTTTCAGCAGGACAACGACCCTAAGCACACAGCCAAGATATCAAAGGAGTGGCTTCAGAACAACTTTGTGAATGTCCTTGAGTGGCCCAGCCAGAGCCCAGACTTGAATCCGCTTGAACATCTCTGGAGAGATCTTAAAATGGCTGTGCACCGACGCTTCCCATCCAACCTGATGGAGCTTGAGAGGTGCTGCAAAGAGGAATGGGCGAAACTGGCCAAGGATAGATGTGCCAAGCTTGTGGCATCATATTCAAAAAGAGGCTGTAATTGTTGCTAAAGGTGCATCAACAAAGTATTGAGCAAAGGCTGTGAATACTTATGTACATATGATTTCTCAGTTTTTTTATTTTTATTTAAATTTGCAAAAACCTCAAGGAAACTTTTTTTCACGTTGTCATTATGGGGTGTTGTGTGTAGAATTCTGAGGAAAAAAATGAACTGAATCCATTTTGGAATAAGGCTGTAACATAACACAATGTGGTAAAAGTGATGCGCTGTGAATACTTTCCGGATGCACTTTATGTATATGTGTGTGTGTGTGTGTGTGTGTATATGTGTGTGTATATATAAACTGCTCAAAAAAATTAAAGGAACACTTTGAAAACACATCAGATCTCAATGGGAAAAAGAAATCCTCCTGGATATCTATACTAATATAAACTGGGTAATGTGTTAGGAACGAAAGGATGCCACATCGTTTGATGGAAATGAAAATGATCAACCTACAGAGCCCTGAATTCAAAGACGCCCCAAAAATCAGAGTGAAAAAATTATGTGGCAGGCTAGTCCATTTTGCCAAAATTTAATTGCAGCAACTCAAAATTGTATGCAGCACTTTGTATGGCCCCTGTGTTCTTGTATACATGCCTGACAACATCGGTGCATGCTTCTAATGAGATGACAGATGGTGTTGTGGGGGATCTCCTCCCAGATCTGGACCAGGGCATCACTGAGCTCCTGGACAGTCTGAGGTGCAACCTGGTGGCATTGGATGGACCAAAACATAATGTCCCAGAGGTGTTCTATTGGATTTAGGTCAGGAAATTGTGGTGGCCAGTCAATGGTATCAATTCCTTCATCCTCCAGGAACTGCCTGCATACTCTCACCACATGAGGCCAGGAATTGTCGTGCACCAGGAGCCACTGTACCAGCATAGGGTCTGACAATGGGTCCAAGGATTTCATCCTGATACCTAATGGCAGCCAAGGTGTCTTTGTCAAGCCTGTAGCGGTCTGTGTGACCCTCCATGGATATGCCTCCCCAGACAATCATTAACCCACCACCAAACTGCTCATGCTGAATGATGTTACAGGCAGCATAATGTTCTCCATGGCTTCTCCAGATCCTTTCACTTCTGTCACGTGCTCAGGGTGAACCTGCTCTCATCTGTAAAAAGCACAGGGCACCAGTGGTGCATCTGCCAATTCTGGTATTCTATGGCGAATGCCAATCGAGCTGTATGCTGCTGGGCAGTGAGCTCAGGGCCCATTAGAGGGCATGGGGCCCTTGGGTCACCCTCATGAAGTCTTTCTGGTTGTTTGGTCAGAGACATTCACACCAGTGGCCTGCTGGAGGTCATTTTGTAGGGCTCTGGCAGTGCTCATCCTGTTCCTCCTTGCCCAAAGGAGCAGATACTGGTCCTGCTGATGGGTTATGGACCTTCTATGGCCCTCTCCAGCTCTCCTAGAGTAACTGCTTGTCTCCTAGAATCTCCTCCATGCCCTTGAGACTGTGCAGGGAGACACAGCAAACCTTCTGGCAATGACACGTATTGATGTGCCATCCTGGAGAAGTTGGACTACCTGTGCAACCTCTGTAGGGTCCAGGTATCGCCTCATGCTACCAGTAGTGACACTGACTGTAGCCAAATGCAAAACTAGTGAAGAAACAGTCAGAAATGATGAGGAGGGAAAAATGTCAGTGGCCTCCACCTGTTAAACCATTCCTGTTTTGGGGTCATCTCATTGTTGCCCCTCTAGTGCATCTGTTGTTAATTTCATTAACACCACAGCAGCTGAAACTGATTAACAACCCCTCTGCTACTTAACTGACCAGATTAATATCCCATAAATTTCATTGACTTTATGCTATACTCTGATTAAAAGTGTTCCTTTAATTCTTTTGAGCAGTATATATATATATATATATATATATATATATATATATATATATATATATATATATATATATATATATATATATATATATATATATATAAAGAGAGAGAGAGAGAGAGAGAGATGAAAAAGTTTGGGAACCCCTCTCAGCCTGCAAAATAATTTACTCTACGTTCAACAAAAAAAGATAACAGTGGTAAGTCTTTCACTTCCTAGGGACATAGTGGAGCAGTATTTAGCTGTATGAAATTAAATCAAATGTGAAATACTGACTGCGCAAAAATTTGGATACCCTTGTAATTGTGCTGATTTGAATGCATGTAACTGCTCAATACTGATTACTTGCAACACCAAATTGGTTGGATTAGCTCATTAAGCCTTGAAGTTCATAGACAGGTGTGTGCAATCATGAGAAAAGGAATTTAAGGTGGTCAACTGCAAGCTGTGCTTCCTTTTGACTCTCCTCTGAAGAGTGATAGCATGGAATCCTCAAAGAAACTCTCAAAAGATCTTAAAACAAAGATTGTTAAGTATCATGGTTTAGAGGAAGGCTACAAAAAGCTATCTCAGAGGGTTTAAACTGCCAGTTTCAACTGTAAGAAATGTAATCAGGAAATGGAAGGCCACATGCACAGTTGCTGTTAAACTCTGGTCTGGCAGGCCAAGAAAAATACAGAAGCGGCATATGCGCAGGATTCTGAGAATGGTTACAGATAACTCACAGATCACCTCCAAAGACCTGCAAAGTCTTAAAAGTTCAAATCAACAAAGTGCTGCAGAGAGTTGGTATATCAGGAAAACAATGCTGAGGATAGAACTGCCAGGCCAGAGGAAAAGAGGAAGGACAAACAGGAGGTTTATGGATGTAGTAAGGGAGGACATTAAGGCAGTCAGTGTGGTAGGAAAAGATGTTAAAGACATGCAAGGATGGAGAAAGTTGATCCGTTGTGGTGACCCCTAAATGGGAGTAGCCAAAAGAAGAAGTTACATGAATATAGATCCGCTGTCTCAGACAGTGCACAACCAGTGTTGCAGGTCTTTAGAATAAGCAAAAATCACTATTTGTTTGTAATAACTGAAATACTGTGATACCTAAAATAGATTTACATTTAATAAAGTCAGAAAATGTGGATCAATAAAGCAATCCGATTACCAGGTGAATAGGGGCAATAATATATAATAGAGCTTTATTTTGTTAAATCTGCACAGTACATAATTTTTTGTGAGAATCAATATCTTGATACAGCAAACCTATCTATAATAAAACATTATAAGAAAGTCGAAGTGCACGTGTTTGTGCCAGCACAGACACGCTTGGTCAGAAAGAGTTATTATCGGCAAAAACAATGAACTGGTCATAGACTTTAGAAATATGGAAGACCACCATGCTCTTTGAACACATCCCAAAAAAAAAAAAAGTTTTATTGGGAGCGTAAGCAGCTTTAATTTTCTTTGACAGACCATATTCATTTAGTTTAAAGTGGCTACAACACATTTCGGCTATGGTATGGAGGCTCACCATTTCCTATTCCCACACACATTCACAGAAAGCATGGATTTATCCAACTGCCCTCACTAACGTCTACAGGGACAGGTAGTAGGTATTAAAATAATCTTGAGATTGTTTATAAAAAAAAAAATATATAAAATAAATAATAATTTCACACAAAAGAAAAGTTCCACATAAAATTAAGACATTTTCTTACCTAAAATTAGATTACAGATTGCTGTGCGGGCCATCTTAATATTCTGAAACGATCCTAATATGTGAATTTTCCTGAAAAACAAAGTCATAGTGATAAGACCTAATAATTTTTTACAGAAACAAGATGCTTTTAAGCAAAAATCATTAAGTTAAGCGCTACGTGAAAAACAGACAAAATAATACAGAACAATATTGACCAATTGGACAGTGTTAATGAGAACATGCCATTCAGCCCAACAAGCCCACCAATCCTACAAAACTGCATTAAGGCTAAATTTGAAGTCCTACTACTACACTACTTGATGATTTATTGTACGTGTCTGTGGTTCTTTGTGCGAAGAAACCTTTAAGATTTGTTCCAAATTTGCCCTTTATAAATTTCCAACTGTGTCCCTGAGTTCTTGCTGAAGGCATCATTATAAAGCAATACCAGGTATCCACTGTACTAATTCATTCCATAGTTTTAAACACTTCGATTAGGCCACCCTTCAATCTCGGGTTTACTTAATCTGAAAAGGTTTAACTCCTTTAAACTTTTCTCATAGCTCATAACTCTCAGTTTCAGAATCGGCCCTGTGGTTGTCCTCTGGACATTCTCTAGTGCTGTGGTATCTTTTTATTTTTTAAATACGGAAATCAAAACTGTGCACAGTACTCCAGATGAGACCTCATAAATGTTTTACACAGGTAAGCATAACTTATAAAGATAGCTAACAGAATGTTAAAAGTATAACTTCTGTTCTCTAGACTATTGTCAAGTCTGCTATGACTCCAAGGTCCTTCTCATTAGGTGTACTTTTAAGTTTCAAACCTTAAACACTATACTCATATCTAGTATATTTTTACTTCCTACGCATAATACTTTAAATTTACTTACAGTTTCTCTGTAAGGATTCCTCCGACTCTATATTATTCACACTTCCACTTGGTTTTTCATCATGTGCAAAATTGGCCAGCATGTTTGTATGTTAATTTAAAAGATCAGTAAGCCACAGCACTAATCCCTGAGCTGCACCACTTCAACATCAACTAATTCTGAACAATAAAAGAATGATGACTAGCCAGGCAGAACAAAATGCCAAACCCTAAACCTGTGACTAGCAGAGCCACAATGTACAGCTGTACATATCTTTTTACTCATAGAAATAAAATGAAAAATACATGAAAACAACAAAAAATAAGCAAATGAATGCCATAGGTATTCTTAGAACAGAACCATTGACAAGGCAACAGTGCAAAATGCAAAAGACACTTTCTGTTTTTCATTGCATGTCAAATTATTTTGAGGTCTGCTACTCTGGTGAAAGTTTTCTTGTAGTGATTTTGTGTTAAAAGGCAAAGACATCATTAATAAATGAATTTAAATATACTGTAGCTCAATGGAGAAAAAAAATTAACCATTGTTTTCTTTGCTTTTTATCAGCTTCTTCAATCATGAGAGTGGTTCTTCTGAAAAGGTTTCACTCACCAAAACCCTTTGTCCCTGGTTTTTAAGCCAACTTGTATTCACCTACATGCAGTGCCATGCATTTACAATTTTACTTCGATTATTAGCCCCTCATATGGTACCTTATTAAAAGCTTTTTTGTAAGTAAAGGTAAATAATATATGCACTTCTGCAGATGCATTTTTTCACGTTCCCAAATCAAGCAGCCACTGAGTCGGTAAGGTAGGATCCAGCATGAGTGAAACACGTACCAAAAGAAACTCCACAGTCCAATAAAATGAATTAAAGTTTAGTGAAATTAAAAAAAAAATTCAGAAAAAAGTTTACACACAAAGAATAAAAGGCAAAAAGGGAAAAAGATTTCTTTTCCATTTCATTACAGTCTTAGCTTTCTCATGTTAAACTTCAGTTACTTTATACTTAACAGTTGTGTTACTTTTCTATGGCAACCTTACATAGGTTTCACTTCAGTATGTTCAATACTGCTTTAAACTGTTTGCATTCCATGCCTAACCAATTGTCAGGCAGATCATAGACTGAACCCGGCTCTAGTCAGAATAACAATAATTAGAATATTCCATTTATAATTTAGCTTGTAGGGGTTATAACAGAACCTTCCTCTGACAATATATAGGCAAATGCTTTAACATAACTAGGTAAACACTTCTATCAATTTAACTTAGCCTAACAAACTAACAAATGGTTCCTAAAACTTCTGATCATATGCTTTTCTAACTTCCAAATAGATTTACTGCAAATTAGAGAAACAAATGCCTATGCACCCGCAACCCCCAAATCTGATCCATGCTATCTAGCTTCTGATACACCTTTTATTGACAGGATACGATATTTGATCTTTTGTTTAAAATAGTTTCCATTAATTTGCCAGTGATGCAAGTTAAGACTATAAGCACATTAGATGCTTGGATAAGCTGGAGCACTCTTTTAATATAATGTATTAAGGTATTATTTGCTAGCTTCCATTTCTTAGGAATGTCCTCATTGTAAAAACAAGCATGAAAAGGTTTATATATGAACGTACTAGCCTTGTTAAACACTCTAGGACAAACATATTTTGGTCCTGGGGCCTCATGTATAATATACATTGCTTAGAATACATTTGCTTTTGCCATAAAGGCAAATAAGTGCATACACCAAAAACAAAAATTGGACTTATAAAACTATGTACACCAGGTACCACATTTCCAATGAACTTAAGACTACAGTATGTATGTAATATATCATCTACGAGAATATCTTAATTGCTTTAACGATATGCGAGTTGACATTATTGAGTATGCCACTCACCATCAAACATAGCATGAGAGTCCAAACATTTGCTGCGTCATGTACCCTTGTATTCTCAATTAAGAATAATGTGTGGTCCCATGAGGCAAGTTTGGGGACAACTATTTAAAAATAGTGAATAGTGGCAAAATCCTGCACAGCAAAAGCTTACATACACAGGGCTTTTTCCTAAACACCCTCCCCCAGTTTCTCTAGCCTGTGACTTTTAAACTGCTGGGGCTCAGGGAGAGAGCAAAAGATACTGAACAAAAAACTCAATGCTGAGAGAAATTTAAAAGCTAAAATTTCTGCTCTTGATTAAATAGTACAAAGAAACTAATTTGCACATTTAAATAAGCACTGTGCTTTTGTCTGCTATGGTATCTTTGATACGGGAGTATTGAGAACTGAAATCTGCATCTTCTGCAGCTCATTTTATTAGCTCTCTTAATAAGTCTTTTCACCTCCTTCTGTCATTGTGTGAAATCGTTTATATTAAATGCATATTTTGTAATTAATATTTTCACAAACACAACAGCTCAGTAATCAGAAGCTTTCTCTCTGTCAGATCAAATTAATAAGAGCATCTGAGCTCTTTCAGTTTAAAACCACTGCCCCTACTTTGACTGCTATCTTCATGACACATTGGAGTGCTTTACTAATGTGATACTCAACGAGACGTCTAATTGTTCTGACCAAATTTTAAGCAAAATTCATTCATGGTTGTCTCCAGACACATCTGATACAGCGAGACTACATGTAGCCTAGTAGGACAGACTATTGCGCATATGCACCGACAGCGCAAGCAGTATGCTAGCATAGGTGTACATGGTGACCGTTCCTCAAGGTAAGAGCATAATTAAAAATGAGTGAACACACAAAACACAGAAACCATCAGCCTCCCAATCCACATTATTAGATTTAACTGCTAGAAGTGGATCATCCTAACTTGCCTGGAGGTGGTTTAGCTTTGAAAAGACAAATGTTGCTCAAAAGACGACAACCTGCAAACTATGTTGGAATCAGGTTGCTGTTAAAGACAGCTCGACAAGTAAACTTATTTCACCATGTGCGAACGAACCACCGCACAATCTATGAAAAGCTTTGGCAGTTAGCTGTCCATAACATTGCACCTAAATATTATACTTTTTTTAAATACTACTCACCCTACGAAGTCTGTAGTGTTGGCGAGGAAAACGTTTAAATCTCATGGTTTTGTGGAGAAATTAAATATTGAATAATTAACTCAACAGTGTAGATAAGCAATCAATGCAGTACAGTGTCAAAGGATGCAAAAGCAGTCCTTGAAAAAAGGAGAAACAATTCTCACGTAACTCATGTCTTACTAGGCTGACCCTCCTTTTAAGGCGACCGACTTTTAAGTTGACCAATTCTTAAGGCAATTCAATATGTAGCTCAATTTGATATTTTATACAAAACTCATTAATTTGGTTATATTGCATTTGAGCGGTATTACTTTAATACTCATAGTTTGTTATTTTTGTGATGAAATTTAAACTTTTTTTCTATATTGAGGTCGCCCTTTTGAACCCCCTTGATATTTACTAGGCGGTGAGGCATTTGTACTCCATCAACATTAATTATTTCCAGAGACATAATTTCGTCTATTTTTCCAGCACATCGCGCACAAAAGCAAGGGAATGATGGGAGCACCAGAATTCTGCTCACATCATGTCGCTTCGTACCGCAAGCTGCAAGTAGTAAGTCTGTGATAAGCGGAATACCGCTACACTTTCCACTCACGGGACGGAAGGACAATCCCGACCGCTTTTATATAGTAAGAAAGAAGAAGAAGATGATATCGCACAGTCTGAAGTAGAAAATCATCTTTTACCTGGAAAAACAAAACTACAAATCCCACTGTGCATTGCAAAATGGATAGGGAGTGTGTGAAACTCCGCGCCTGCGTAGCACTCACGGGACGTTAGGACAATCCCAACCACTTTTATATAGAAGGATAATCCGTATGTCAAACATCCATATATATGGTCAAAATGTGCAAAATGAGCGCATTCTTTGCTAAAATACTATTAACAGTTGCTTCATGAAAATGGCTGTATCAAATGTAAAACACACAAGACATAATTTTCACAATACTGTGTGCTTGAAACAAAGACAGTTTTCTTCACCAGTGTGTGTGTGGGTTAGAAGCACCTTTTGAAAGTTCATGACCTAATCACCATATAAATTTGGACTTGTTGCCGAGTGACATTTTTACTTCCAAACCATGGGAGGAGAATGCAGCTAAAATAAATAAGTTGTTGGGGGTGGACTGGGTGTACTGTTTTTCTGAAAAAAGGCTCAAATAATTGGTACTATTGCTCAATTTTTAAGGCCACAGTTAATGTAAATATGTTAATGATCATTGAATTAGGCTTATGTTGACAAGAGATATAGCGATTCTGTCTCATAGTAAGCAGTTTCTGAGTCGTGTCCCAGGTGCTTTCTGTTAACTTTAGACAATGATACCAAGCCTTTAACACTAGAATTACCAGAGCCTACTAAAAAGCTCGTAAATCCGTCCCACCTTAAATCGCTTCTTAAAATCGTTCACAGCTCTCCACCAGCGTCTTTTGTCATCTAAATGTGCTGATAAAATCAGACAGCAAGCAGCCGGCTATTCCATGCCACCACCGACTTAGAACGTGCACAAACTTCTCCCAGCTCATGCTTTGATTGATTTTCTGGGAGTGAAGTGGAGTTTTAGAGTGGAAATAAAAGATCGTTGTTTGGAACACACGCATTTCATGTCTGTTCCGTTTCTACAGTAATCTGTGTAAATACAGTATATTGTTAAAACAGAAATGTTTTTTATATTCTACTAGTAGATGACAAAATGTAGGTATAAACTATATAATGTATGAAGCCTTTAGTATCAGAGAAATACTTTCACAAAAGGTACAAATCTAACACAACAATTGCGCTTTTATTCAAAAATATAACTGCAGAAACAAAAAGCCGCCTTAACATGGGACATTGACAAACATTTATTATGACTGCCTCCGTGGCGCAATAGAATCAGCTGCCGACTGCGAATCAAAAGGTTGTGAGTTTGATCCTGCACCACTCTGTTTGGAGAAGTAAACTGCTCTTAGTCTTACTATTTTAGAATAAAAACATACATTTGATTTCAGTCTGTAACAGCCGGTGTAATTTATGATACTTGTAAAGGTTAGCTTTGGGTTTTTTTTTTTGTCAGTTTTATTATCTCATCCGCGTTCACAAGCCCAAACACACCCCACCCTCGCATCTGACACTGCTGTTTTCACATAGACGCGCTGTAACAGAGGTAAACTCAGCTCCCTTCTACATTGGAGCAAGAATGCACATACTATTGCTTGCATACTAAAGTGTCAGCAGGCACTTTTCATGGCATTACACACATTTTTGAAAGTCCCCTTTGCACACTACTTGTGACTTTAGGCTTTAGGAAGTAAGTAAATAAATAAAGGTAAATCTTTAGGTTAAGGTTCTTGTGCGCACTGAATAAGAGACAAATATACAGTCTGACTGAGAGAATCAGACTGAAAAAAGCAAACATTTTGAAATGCCATAGTTTTACAGCTGATCGGACGCTGTTCGTTTTCAAATAATATTGCATTTGTGCGATGATGTTTTCACATATATTGTCTCATTATTTCAGATGTGTAATAGAAACCACAGCATAGAGAGAAGTGTGTACAACGCTTCTTACAGGAAAAGGCGATGGAAAAAAAAAAGATGATGCAGCATCAACAAGCTTCAGTTCTTTATTTACCTTTAGTTACCTTTATTTATTTACTCACTTCCTACAGCGTAAAGGGCACATGTAAAATGCGGAGCTTCCCATCATTTTATGACACGATTTACAGTAATCCCTCGCTATATCGCGCTTCGACTTTCGCGGCTTCACTCTATCGCGGATTTTAAATGTAAGCACATCTAAATATATATCACGGATTTTTCGCTGGTTCGCGGATTTCTGCAGACCATGGGTCTTTTAATTTATGGTACATGCTTCCTCAGTTTGTTTGCCCAGTTGATTTCATACAAGGGACGCTATTGGCGGATGGCTTAGAAGCTACCCAATCAGAGCATGTATTATATATTAACTAAAACTCCTCAATGCTATAAGATATGCATCCCGCGCGGAACTTGATTGTTTGCTTGTCTCTGCCTCTCTCTCACCCTCTCTGACATTCTCTGCGCCTGACGGAGGGGCTGTGAGCAGAGGTGCTGTTTGCACAGAAGCTGTTTGCCTAGTGGATATGGACGCACCTCTAAGAAATGCTGCTTTATCGCGGTGCTTCCAAAAGCACACTTATTGATTTTTTGATTGTTTGCTTTAATCTCGCGCTCTCTCTCTCTCTGACGTTCTCTGCGCCTGAAGGTGGAGACCGCGGCAAACTTAAAAGCACACGTATTGATTTTTTGATTGTTTGCTTTTCTTTGCGAGCGCTCTCTCTCTCTCTCTCTGAAATTCTCTGCTCCTGAAGAGAAGAAGATATATTTGCATTCTTTTAATTGTGAGAAAGAACTGTCATCTCTGTCTTGTCATGGAGCACAGTTTAAACTTTTGACTAAAGGGTGTTATTTCATGTCTAGAGGGCTCTAATAATGTTAACAGTGTGGGAGAGTTTATAAGGGCTTAAAATATATAAAAATAACTACACAAACATATGGTTTCTACTTCGCGGATTTTCATCTATCGCGGGGGGTTCTGGAATGCAACCTCCGCGATCGAGGAGGGATTACTGTACCTTTATTTCTTTACTTACTTCCTAAAGTCACAAGTAGTGTGCAGAGGGCATGCTCAAAACTGTGTGTAATGCCACGAAAAGTGCCTGCTGACACTTTAGTATGCAAGCAATAGTATGTGCATTCTTGCTCCGATGTAGAAGAGAGCTGAGTTTACCTCTGTTACAGCGCGTCTATGTGAAAACAGCAGTGTCAGATGTGAGGGTGGGGTGTGTTTGGGCTCGTGAACGCGGATGAGATAATAAAACTCACTAAAAAAAACCCCCAAAGCTAACCTTTACAAGTATCATAAATTACACCGGCTGTTACAGACTGAAATCAAATGTATGTTTTTATTCTAAAATAGTAACACTAAGAGCAGTTTACTTCTCAAAACGGAGTGGTGCTGGATTGAACTCACAACCTTTTGATTCGCAGTCGGCAGCTGATTCTATTGCGCCACGGAGGCAGTCATAATAAATGGGTGTCAATGTCACATGTTAAGGCAGTTTTTTGTTTCTGCAGTTATATTTTTGAATAAAAGCACAATTGTTGTGTTAGATTTGTACCTTCTGTGAAAGTATTTCTTTGATACTTCAGGCTTCATACATTATATTTTATGCCTACATTTTGTCACCTACTACTAGAATATAAAAAAAACGTTTCTGTTTTAACAATGTGTTTACACAGATTACAGTAGAAACGGAACAGACATGAAATGCGTGTGTTCCAAACAACAATCTATTATTTCGACTCTAAAACTCCACTTCACTCCCAGTTAATCAAACAAGGCATGAGCTAGGAGAAGTTTGTGCAGTTTCTAAGTCGGTTGGGGGATGGAATAGCCGGCTGCTTGCTGTCTGATTTTATCAGCACATTTAGATGACAAAAGACGTTGGTGGAGAGCTGTGAACGATTTTAAGAAGCGATTTAAGGTGGGACGGATTTACGAGTTTTTTTCGTAGGCTCTGATAATTCTAGTGTTAATGTTAGCCACAAACTTATTACACTTCCTGCTCCACACACTGCGACAAGCAAACCCAGAAAAGCCCACTTCCTTAAAACCCCAGCAGTACTACTCCCAATTGGGATGCAGTACCGTAATACTAAAAATTGGAATGTACATATAAAACATAGAACTTAACTTAAATTCATCTTTTTTTTTTTTTTTTAGAAAAAAATGCAAAACTTGCACTAACTTCAACTTACATGCACAGTAGAATAATACCCAAACTCCAAAAAACAAGTGGTTATACTAGTTACTTAATATGCCATATTCCTTCTTTAAGTGCTTTTCAAAGTACAAAAGGAGATGTCCCTTTTTCTCTAAGTCAGTCATTAAGCTGCTCCTTTGTAGGCAACCACAAAACACATTTGACATTTTTATCTTGAATACGTTTTTATCCCACTAACTTCAGACAGTCTTTTCTCTGTTACTGACTTGGTGGATTGAATTGCCTCTACCAGTTGTCTGTAACACAAATGACCTGAAGAGTATTTTTTCTCCTACCAAAGTACTACATACTACTCTTCTAATTCTTTTTGACTACTAAGCGATGAGAACTTCCCTACTTATCCTACCAAGATAATGAAGTGTCCTCCATGTGCGCCACCATCAGGAAGGTTCCCAAGTGAGGAGTCACTGAAAACAAGTAATCTCAATGACTGTTCTCCTCCTAGGTATTGAAACTTCAAGTCCACTTTCACAGAATTAATTTTGATAATGACCTTGTTGGCTTCATGGATTATTTGTTCAGTAGCAGGTTTTGTGCTGAATACAAAGATACAGGCATCAAACACTGCTGCTTCAAGACAGTATCTGCCATATTTTTGACTTTAGTTGTTTCAGATCAAGTGCAGTGTAGATATCCCTTTTAATGGCTCTAGAAAGTTCTTCAACAAAGGGTTGAAGAGTCTGTGTAGGTTTACTGCAGTACACAGATTACTCCATAGTGATTTACAAATTCCTTTACCCACATAATCAAGGTGATCATACCCTTCATGCCCAGTATGAAAAGCTGATCTGAGATATGTGTAATGACTGTGATAGAAAAGTTGTCAGTAACTGCCCATATAAAACCATCAACATGGCATGCAAGTATTTCAGCAACAGTACCATTTTCATCCAGGCAGTAAAAAAACTGCATGATTCATTTGTGAAACCTTTCTATCTGTCTTCAGCATCATCTCCCTTACTTTATTGTTCCAGTAAAGTGATGCATCTGTGAGACCATGCACATTTTCTGTAGTTTTCCTACACTTTTAGTTCCAATAGGTCAGGTGTGTCCAACTCCGGTCCTGGTGGGTCGCAGTGGCTTCAGGTTTTCATTCCTGCCCTTTTCCCAATCAGTGAGCAGCTTTCACTGCTAATTAATTTCTTTTCCCTTCATTTTAATAGATAGATACTATCTTAATCCCAAGGGGAAATTCACATACTCCAGCAGCATACTCATAAAAAAACAATATTAAAGAGTAATAAAAATGCAGGTAAAATAGCAGTTTTTAAGGTTTCAGTCCTCTGAAATGATTCGTCCTTTCATTAAATGGCAGCCAAACAGAAATGAGATGTGAAACAAGCTGACAGATGACCAGCTAAATTGGAATGTGAAACGCCAGCCAAATTCACTCCAACCAGTTTCTTAATGAGAAGCCAATTGTTGCTGTTAATTAAAGCTGTTATGGAAAATAATAACTTGCTGCTACAGCAGACTGCCGATTTTGTGTTTTTTCTAAGATCACCGTCAAGATGTTTTGGTGACCTGAGCAGACCGACATGACCGAGACCTTCACCTTTCTTTATTTTCAGGTGAGCTGGTCATGTGACGGCTTGTTTTGTGTCTCACTGTTTGGCTGCTCATCGAGGAAAAAGAAACAACTAAGGAGTCTGAGTCATGTCAATTAAAACTAAGACAAAACAATCGGCGGCAAAAACAGCACACTAATTAAGAAGATGGTTAGAATGAAAACCTGCAGCCACTGTGGCCCACCAGAGCCGGAGTTGGACACCGCTGCAATAGATGGATGAAAATACAGTAATCCCTCGCTATATTGCGCTTCGACTTTCGCGGCTTCACTCTATCGCGGATTTTATATGAAAGCATAACTAAATATATAAAGCGGAATTTTCGCTGCTTCGCGGGTTCTGCGGACAATGTGTCTTTTTACTTCCTGTACATGCTTCCTCAGTTGGTTTGCCCAGTTGATTTCATACAAGGGACGCTATTGGCGGATGATTGAGAAGCTAACCAATCAGAGCACGCAGTTAAGTTCCTGCATGCTGAATGCAGTGTTAACCAGGAAGTCTCGTCTCGCTCATTCAGCATCAACGTATTTCGCTGTGTAAAGAGTTGTGCTCTTTTGTGTTTATCTTTGTGCATAGTCAAGCCCTTCATTATGGCTCCAAAACGATCTGCTACTGCTTCAGGGGCGCCCAAGCATAAACGGAAGATGTTAACGATTGCCGAAAAGGTAAAAGTTTTGGATTTGTTGAAGGCTACGATTCTTTTTATTTAAAAAGTAGAAAAGGAATACAAGATCTACGGCCGCAGTGTCCTTTTAACCAGGGTGCAAAACGAGTTGTAAGTGGATGTAATAAGGCAGTAGTCTGGATGGAATCTGCTTTAGGGATTTAGATTGAAGACTGCCAGAAAAAGAAAAACGACAGTGCTACACAATCACCTGAAGTGGCTCCTTTAGAAGAGCTGTAACGCTCTCCTTTGTTGTGCAGTAAAATTAAACTCATTGTTATCTGACAAGTCATCGTGTCATTGTTGGTGAGTAACCATAATTAATTTTCTACTTACAGTACTTAGTACATGTACATATGTTTACTGTCACTGTACACACATTTACTGTATACTACTTTTCTTGCATTGTACGTATTTATTGCTGGTGGCCTGTCTATCGTAATGGCTGTAACATATGTGTTATCAGAGACACTCGATATCTTTAAAATAATATTTAGGTTTTACTGTATATAAACTGTGTTTATATACATAATTTCAATGAATCTTACCTAATATCTAAGAGAATACAAAGGGATTATGCTGTATAACTGTGCGGGGAATATTTATAAACAGTGTGGGAGAGTTTATAAGGGCTTAAAATATATAAAAATAACCATACAAACATATGGTTTCTACTTCGCGGATTTTCACCTATCGCATGGGGTGGAGCTTGGGTCTGGAACACAACCCCCACGATCAAAGAGGGATTACTGTACAAGAAAGTGTCATACCCTGTAGAAAAGCACTTTTCATGTCCTTGGAATGAACTTTCCATTGTTTTGTCTTGGTAGAGTCCTATGTGACTCTCCCCTTTAGTACTCTTTATTGTGTAGACTTTATCAGAATGTGTCAAAACACATTGACTTGCCACTGTTTACAAGATATTATAATTTAGCACTTCTCCCTACCTTCCTTTCGACATCTATAGCCTCAGGAAATTAGCTACAGTAAAAGGACAAGCAAAAGTTAAGTTACAATTTCAATAAATTCTTATTGATAACATACATAAAATTATAATAATGAAGAAATTACATGTGAATATTGGCAACTATACAACCTGATAAATGCTAGATGTGAAGTTTCAGTCAGCACACAGACTTAACAGTTGTTAAAATTTCTCTGGTCAAATCATTGATTCTAGTCAGCTTTCTTCAGGACAGGCAGCATGCCTGCCTTAATACGGCTGCCCAGTTTTGCTCCACACTGTGTTCTCTTCACGGCTATGACGTATGAGAGACAAAGGGAGGGGTAAAGTGACCAACTTTATACATGCCTATCCACATCCTTTGGCCAATAGGGCACTGCGGTAAAGAAAGGCCTCAATATCACAACTAATCTCAAATTGCCATACTTTGGACAAACGGGTAATACACTGCCTTTTCACTCTTGCCCTCAAGTAGCAGATACCATTTGTTCAGTTGAAGCTTGCCAGCTAGGTAGTTTAATAGCTTTTGTGTGTGTGGGGGTTTGGAAATGTCTCATAGTCTCCAAGTCCAAACACAGTCACCCTTTCCAAGCTGGTCTGATACTACACCCCCTTCACCATAAACTCCTCATCTTAAGTCATTTGTAAAGATTAGGGATTGGTTAGGTAAATATCAAAGCACTAATGTTCTCATCAATGAAATATATTAGTGTTTCTGGAGGCATGTTTTAACATTTGGTTTGTCCAACTTGCAAATAAAGACACACCAAATATTTATCAACTGATATACTAGAAACCAGTCTACCACATGTATCTTTGACATACGACAGCTAAAAGACGACAGAAATTCTGATGAACATGTTGGTGAATCACTTTTGAGCTCATTTGTATCCTGCTCCTCAAACCCTCTTGCCATGCTTTAGGCACTATTCCTACTGAAGCCTTTTTTAAAGTGCATATCCATCTTGTGGAAATACTTTTCTGACCAGTGTTTTCAATCTCCTCAAAAACATCATTATTTTCCCAGCTGCTTATCTCTTCCTGCTTTGCTGACTCAAATGATATATCCTTGATTTAAAATGTGTTTTTCACGCACAAGTCACATAGTTGCAATTGATTTAAGTTAAATGGTTCAGGTTGCAGACTATCCACTATTGACATGTCAACAGACCCTTCTGTATTAGCAATACTGTCATGATCTATAAACTCTAAATTTCTATTTTTTCCTGATTCTTTACCAGCCTGACCCAATTCTTCAGGTGTATGCCACTATCTCAGAGGTTTTTTTTTGATACAATGACTCTGTCTAAACCGGCATATTCTATAGGGACTGAAGAGTTTAGAGTCTCCTTTTTGTCTTTAGTGTCTTTATTATGGGATATAGTGCTAGAGAAATCTCTTCATCTCCTTCACCGTTGGGTGGAGTGGTGGCTTGGGATTTGCATTGGCAATTGGAAGGTTGCTGGTTTGAATCCTGTAAATGCTAAAAATGACTCTATTTCGTTGGGCCCTTGAGCAATACCCTTAACCTGAAATTGCTCTGTGCTGGGTATGACAATAATCTGCATCCAGCCCTGCATGTAGGCCCTCCAACTTGCAGGGAAAAACCTGGGGGTTGGTGGCAGAATTGGCACTCCAGCCACCATATATTTAAAAAAAATCACACTGGTTCCGTTCCAACTGAACTAGTGTAGTGCCGAGGTGTCACCCTTTGCATGGCTGCACTCAGGTCCTAATCTGGGATCTTGAATTGGTTCATCATGTGGTGGGTGTGGCAATGCGCTGTATCAGCGCATACACCTAACTTCCTCCTCCTTCACTGTTGGTAGTATGTCGATTGTCACCTTTATCAAGGACTTTGTGTAGTCTAGAATGGTGTACTATTACAAGAGTACATCCATGTCTGACAAATATCACAACTGTCCAATGAGAACTCCAGGTCATTCTGCACACTCAACTCTTTTGTACACCTTTACGACATTAATGTGTCTCTGAAGTGTTCTCCGTATTCTGACTGAATACTCTGCTTCAATAAATGCTCTTCTTGAAGCATGCAGCACTGAAATATGTTCTTCTACTGACACATTCCTAGTGGTATCTTCTACAGGGGTGATCAGTCCATGAGAACAGAAGATTTGGATTTTGGCCAAACACTAGCTGTTACCAAAAAATATTGTATATTGTCTTTTTTTGCCATTAGTGTACAACCAAAAGCTGTTTCCTAATCACATCCAGTATCCTTTCTCACTTTCAGTATAATTAACTGAGTGTCAGATTATGTCTCTCAACTAGTCCATTACTCAAGGGATTGCATGCAGCTGCGGTGTTTGTTTCAATGTTAAAATTCTCTGCAATATCACTGATTTCATCATTATTAAATTCCCTACCATTACCACTAGTTTCTGAGGAACTCCATGTACAATAATCCAAGAATAAATCTTTCTGATGGTCTCTTTGTCTTTCCTGCACTAAAAAGTGTAAATGTATCAATCATGTAAAGATACCATACTCCTGTTTAATGTTCACGTAAGTCTACAGTCACAGTGTCATTGTATTCTTAGGCTATCAACAAACAGCTGGTCTGGTTTTGAGTTTGCCATATTCCAGGCATGTCTCACAATTCTCAATTTCTTTAAGGAAGCATACTCTGCATCTTTGTTTCCTAAGGAATGAGGAAATTTCTGTAATTTATTCACTGAAGCATTTCCAAATTGCAGGTGAAGTCTTGACAAAACCTTTTGCTTCTCTCCTATACCCCCATTTTCCGAGACTGTTTGACACTGGTCATCAGTTTTTTCTTAAAGTGAGATTTTATGATATTTGTACAGTAGAGACCAGGGGCCTCATGTATAACGCCGTGCGTAGAACTCGCACTATAACATGGCGTAAGCACAAAAGCCGAAATGTGCTTACGCACAGAAAAATCCAGATGCACGAATCTGTGCGTACTCCAACTTCCACATTCTTCCGCTACATAAATCCCGACCAGCGTGAAAACTAACGCTCGTGCACGCGCATTATGTAACGCCCCAAATCCTCCCAGAATTACGCCTATTTGAATATGCAAATCAATATAAATCTCCCTTAAGCGCAGCCTTCTGTGAAAAGACAATGGGAAAAGCACGGGGAAAATATAAGAATTTCAGCGAATACCAAGTGGAGGCAAAGGAAAAACATACTATTTGTTCAAATAAACCGTGGTATAATCAACAAAAGGAAGTTGATCGAGTGACATAGCGTGTTGGAGAAACTTGAAAGCTCACATTCACAAATCGCACAGTGCCGGAAATAAAAAAGAAGTCACATATCAAAGTCGCCGTGAAATGCCGAGTTGTAAGCCCACTGTCTGAATGTCATATGAAAGCTTATTAGGGTACAGAGAAAAAAGGCACACAGTGAGGAAAAAGCACAAAATGTCAACTTCAATCTCGACATTTCCACTTTAATCACGTAGTTTATTTTGTCATTAAAGTAGATCATCATAAACTTCATCTTAAAATCGTTTAATTAACCAGTTTCTCAAATCACATCGTAATTAAAGTAGCACGTTAAATGCTTTGTTTTGTATTTGATCTTCTATGTGTGTGAATCACTACTTGCTTTTTAAACCGGCTCTCTTCCTCCAACTGGACACAGAATCAATTACATTCGTAATATTACAGTTCTCTGAATAACTAAAACACTGAGATGTATACGTGATATCATTTTCATGATGATAGGAGTTAAAGCACGTTATTAAACATGTGTTTCACTTCGATGAAATAATTTATTGCAGCAGTACAATCAGGGGCGGCTCTAGGCTTGTGGTGGCACTGGGCAGAGGAAGAATCGGTGGCTCCTTCGCCTGCCCGTCAGTAAGGTAGCTTATGCACAGTGGATGGCTGCATAGCCGCCTCGTGCTCATGACACAAGCATTTAACTTTTGCCGAAATTTGTCGCTGTGTTTTTAGCTGTGTTGTTATTTTCTCTTTCTGTTTTATATTCAATATATATTGGCGTAGCCGTCACTGCAGTCAGTGCTTTTTTTTCTCCAAGTAACCGATCGCCATACAATCAGCTCTGTAATAGACGTTAAGCCATCTGTAAGCTTAGAGCCGATTCTTCAAAACGTTTAAAGAACATTGAAATGTCTTCGTAGTACATGTTTAATTATTCTATCCTTAATGACACTCCCAGTGAAGAATATAGATTATTTAAATGAAGTTAAAGTTTTATCTGTATAATTTAATAAACATATTTTGCTGAATTTCACCTTATAAATGATATAGTTTCTGTACTGCGAGGTCCGTACAGGAAAGGCTTTAAAACATTTTGCAGTGGCTGAGACAGCGTGTCCTTGGAGCTGTATACCGATAATTCCCTTTCCGATCAGCTGCTGCTGTGATTCACACTCAGATACAGTGATATAAATACTCTGAGTGGTGCAGTGAGAGAAATATTGAAAAAGATGATCCGCTGTGGCAACTCCTAACAAGAGGAGCTGAAAGAAGAAGAAGAAGAAGAATTAGAAGTGAGAGTAACAACGCTAAAGCAGTTTTGGTATTATAATAATCACTGGCTGATTAAACACCCTTGCTTTATGATTTTCCATGTCTGGACAAGAACAGGCCATTCAACCCAACAAAGCTCACTTAACACCAGAATCCCTGAAACATAGGACTTTTTTTCTGTTGCCCTTGACCTCCTTAAATTTTCCTGACATAACCCAAGAAACTCTAGCTCCTTATCACTAAGAGTCCGCTTTTTGTTTAGCAAACATGTTTTTTTTTGTCTTCACACCTTAAAGCTTATCCCAGTCCAAGCCCCTCAGACTTTACCATATTTGTTCAAAATTTTCGCTAACAAAATTAAACTTCAATCAATCACCTCTACACACTGAATTCTATCCTCATTATTACAAAATATTAAATCTAGACAGGCTTCCCCCTGCGTTGGTGCTTTAACATACTGCGTTAAAAAAACAGTCATTGATAAGTTCTAAAAACCCCTTTCCAGTTAATGATTGGAAGTCCCCCATGGCTATAATATCTCTATGTCTAATATATAGACTGAAAAAGATTTTAAAAACAGGATTTTGTTTTAATCCAGCAGTGTCCAAGCTATTTTACAAACAAATGTCTTGCAAAAAAAATACTTAAAAGTCTAATGCAAAGACACTTGCAAAAAGAAAAATTAGTGCAGGTGTTACTTATAATATTGATACGGGTTTCCAAATCAAAAGTAAAGGAAAGAACAAAAACTCTTCTACCTCCTTCGTCCAGCTACAATATGGATCACGGAGGACAGGCTTAAAAAAATAAATCAAAAAATAAAAAAATTACAAAAAGATTAAAAACTAAACACCTACTGTATACACCAAAGACAGTTGATATCTCCACTACTCAGTTAAGCAAATCAGTAATACAGATCTGCATTGAAGACTGAAGACCCGATCAAAAGACGACCCCTGGGGCCTCATGCATAACGCTGTGCGTAGAATTCACACTATAACATGGTGTGCGGAGAAAAACGGAACTGTGCTTACGCACAAAAAAATCCAGATGCATAAATTGCCCACATCCATGTTCTTCCACTACATAAATCCTGGTCAGTGTGAAAAGAAACGCATGAGCACGCGCCTACTGTCCTGCCCTGTCTCCCACCAGAATTACGCCTCTTTGAATATTCAAATCGATATAAATAGCCCTTAAGCTCAGCGTTCTGTGAAAAGGCAATGGCAAAAGCACAGAGGGAAATAGAAGAAGTTCAGTGAATACCGAGTGGAGGCAAAGAAAAACATATTATTTGTTACTAGTTTCTCAAATCCCATCGTAACTAAAGTAGCACGTTAAATGATTTGTTTTGTATTTGACCTTCTATGTTCTCTATGTGTGTGAATCACTACGTGCTTCCGGGCTTTCTCTTCCTCCGACAGGACACAGAATCCATTACATTCATAATATTACAGCTCTCTGAATACTGAGATGTACACTTGATATCATTTTCATGATGAGAGGAGTTTGACGGCGCTTAATACAAGCTAAATAAGTTCTCAGACTGTTGAGGGCAGGTTTGGATGTTGCATGTCCTGCAGTATAAGTACAGTTTGGGTTTTCAGACTGACAATACAGACAGCTTCACCTGCCAAAAATGCACAGTTAACTTATAGCTGGTCAGGAAAATATGCGATTTGAAGAGATAGTTAGGAAGCTGATAATGGTTAAACAAACCAAAATCTAGACTGACCATTTGTTTAGACAATTCAAAAACTTCTGATTCATCTTTAGTCTCTACAGGCCACATTGAAGTCAGTGTGAGGCAAAAATCAGCAGCATCAATTCAGCTAGAGGGCATGTGGGGAACAGTGAGACGGGGTCATAAAACGTAATTTAGTCCCTCAGAAGCTAAATTGGACATACAGTCCGACAATGAAATATCTACCTTAATGTTGCATGTTAGCATTAACAATATTTGCAGCAATCTAAGATATGAGAGGAATTTCATATCTTCAGGGAACAAAGCTAACAGAAACTGCTTGAACCTGTGTCAAGCCTAAGGCTGGGTGATATGGACCAAAAATGATATCTCAATATTTTTTAGCTGAATGGCGATATACAATATATCTCTCAATATTTTTTCTTCAATAAAGTATTAACAAAAAAACTGTTCTGAGTCAAAGCCACACGTCCCATATGTCACACAGACACTTTTATTAACCTACAACTGTAGATGTACATGAGAAATGGCTCAAAAATAAACTGCTGGCATATATTAAATAATAAGGCTCCTTGAACAAAATGATGTTCTTTTCCTGCATAACAAGAGACTCACAGCTGTGCAATTAACAAAATATAAACAGAAAAGATACGGAGCAAAAATAACAACAGGCTGACTTGTTCTTTAAAAAATGGGTTTCCACTGAAGTAGAGAGTTTTTTTTTTTAAAAAAGTGTTTCCTCCTGTGTGAGTCCTGTACAAACATCTATGACTTTGTGCAAATAACAAAATATGTAACAACTGACAAAACAGAACAAATGACAACTTTCTTACACAGAGAAATGACCCGGGTGATGCAGGCATCATCCATACCAGGTCCTGTAACACACAAGTACACAGCGCATGCTCCCCTTTACATTCATGTTTCTTCTCAGCTGGGGCACTCATTCAGTGTCACAATCCTCAATCTAATGCACACACACTCCATTAAGGCTGATAGTTTATGTAACAAATTTTCAATTTCATAAGTGTCAGCTGTATAATCCTAAACATTTCCAATAGATTGCCTTGTGGTCAATAGGCATATTTTGCTCTGTAAGTGGTTCTATAAAACTTTTCAGTTAACTCGTTTAGGGTGGGAAGAGGGCAAAAAAAGCTGCAAATGTCGATAAAACTTACCATTGAATGGCATCGACATTAGGCGAAAGAGTGAAGCCGGATACTCAGTGTATGACATTTTGTGTATATTTTATTATTTTGAATTGGACTCTGACATGTTGGACTATGATTTGGTGCAAGTGATCTGGAGATCAAGATCTAAAAGAAAAGTGAGGTACTGGCATCAGCTGATCAATCCCCAGCTGACGTGCCCAGCTGCTGCAGCTGCCAGATCTCTAACGCACAGTGACAGCACACTGCATGCAGCAATAAATGTTGATGTTGATTTATATGAGAAACTATGGCCCTGTGTGCTTTTTAAAAGGTTTTACTTATTTGTTAAATTCAGTAGTTTTCCCAGATTGCCAATAGCCTGACTTATAGTCATAATCATTAGAACAGTCCTATCCACTCTTAGAAAGTTAAAAGTTTTGAGTTAAATTCATATTAATGTTTTCTTAATTTGAATAGAATATAAATTTCTTTCATAGTCATAACTTATTGTATAGTCTTTTCCCCCTATAAGTTAGCTAAAGATAGAACCTTCTTACTATAATTGAGATACAGTGTGATAATAAGCTTAGTTGTGGTAAGAACAAGTCCCAGTAAAGAGGGACTTGAAAGACCCATTTTCATGTTAGAAATGGGATAAACATTCAGTTTTCTGACCGTTTGAAAATGTTTCAGAAATGTTAAGTAAATAGTAATGATTTCAGATGTAACAAGATGAGCTTAGAACTGAACTATTCTTAACATTAATTTTTCCCTTTTTGCTATTTTAATTATTTTTTTTTGTGTGAACTGTTTTACTTTGAAACTTAACTAAACTTTTATAAACGAAGATATTTTGTCTGTGGAATCATTTCTGTGCGTCAGGCTTTTGTTGAATCCCATTTTTTGAGTTGAAGCTGCAGAACTTTGGTAATTTTGTGAAAACGCAGCTACACACTTATTTCTTCCACAAAAACATCAAGTCAAGTCTTCAAAGACCCTAAAGTCTTACTGTCTATCACACTATTTGGTAGATTATTCCAAGTGTCTATTGTTCTTTTTGTAAAGAAAAACTTCCTAGTATTTGTGTGACATTTACCCTTAACAAGTTTCCAACTGTGTCCCCATGCTAAGTCCCGATCCACTGTACTAATTCAATTCATAATTTTAAACACTTCAATCATGTCGCCTGTCAATCTTCTTTCGCTTAAACTGTAAAGGCTCAGCTCTTTTAAATCTATCCTTATAATTCATCCCCTGTAGTCCTGGAATCAGCCTAGTTGCTCTTCTCTGGACCTTTTCTAGCACTGCTGTGTCCTTTTTGTTGCCTGGTGATCAAAACGGCGCACAGTACTCCAGATGAGGCCTCTCCAGTGCACTATAAAGCTTGAGCATAACCTCCTTGGACTTGTACTCGACACATTATGCTATATAACCTAACATTCAGCTTGCCTTCTTAAAGGCTTCTGAACACTTAAGCGAAGTTGATAGCTTGGAGTCCACTATGACTCCTAAATCCTTCTCATAAGGTGTACTCTTGATTTTCAGACCACTCATTGTGTATTCAAATATAACATTTTAACTCCCTATCTGTAATACTTGTAATACTTCACATTTACTGACATTAAATTTCATCTGCCACAAACCTGCCCAAGCCTGTATGCTATCCAAATCCTTCTGTAATGATACAACAGATTCCAAATTATCTGCTAATCCAACTATCTTGGTACCATCAGCAAACTTAACCAGCTTATTACTTATATTCTTATCTAAATCATATATATATATATATATATATATATATATATAAATATACTATATATATATATATATATATATATATATATATATATATATATATATATATATATATATATATATATATATATATATATATATATATATATATATATATATATATTAAATGTACTGGGTTGGATGGATGGATGGATGGAAAAATAGCAGCAGCCCTAGCAGGGACCCCCGTGGAACACCACTCTTAACATCGGTCAAATCTGATCTGGTTCCTCGCACCATCACCCTCTGCTTCCTGTGGCCAATTTTGCCCCCATGTAAAAACAGCACCCTGAACTCCCACTTATTTTAGTTTGATGCCCAACCTCTTATGTGGCACCTTATCAAATACTTTCTGAAAGTCAAGATAAATATCACATGCTTCACACTTTGATCCTATCCTTTTGTTGCCTCAATGCACAATTCCAGCATGTTAGTAAAACACAACCTCCCTCTTCTGAACCCATGCTGACTGTTCCTAAAAACTCCTGTCCTTGGTGTTGCTTGATTTTATCCTTAACAATTCCTTCCATTAATTTTCATGTGATGCATTTTAAGCTTACTGGCCTACTGTATAGTTGTTTGGATCTTCCCTGTCACTCTTTTTATATAATGGGATTAAATTTGCCATTTTCCAATCCTTCACAATCTCTCGTGTGTCAAAGGTTTCTATATGTACTCACTAGACTCCTTAACAACTTGAGGGTAAATATTATCTGGCCCTGGTGATTGATTGGATTTCAGCCTATTTAATCTGAGCAGTACTTCTCCTTCTACAATTTTCAAATCCCTCAGTATCTCCTTAGTAGTCCTGTTTACCTCTGGGAGGTTATCCACTTGATCACTTGTGAAGACCTCAGAAAAATTAAAGTTTAAGGATTCCGCTATTTCATTATCTGTATCTTTTAATTCCCCTTTACAATTTCTTATGCACTTGACTGCCCTCTCCTCCTTGACTGTTCTTTAACTACTAAAAAAAATGAAGGAATCTCTTAGCGTCTTCTTTTGCCTTATCTGCTATATTCCTCTCCAAATGTCTTTTAGCCTCCCTGATACCCTTCTTAATGGCTGCTCTCATGTTCTCATACAGTGTACCATTCACTTTGAAGTCATCAGTCTTCTATGCCTTATAAACCAGTTTTTTCATTTGCAGCTTCTTTTTAAAATCTTTATTAAAAACACTGTGGAGTTTTTTTTTTATTTCCTATTAATTCCAATTTTAGGTATGTATCTGTCCTGCATTACAGGTAAAACACTTTTAAACCTGTTCCACTGCTCTTGGACTGTCTCCACATTTAAAAGCTTATCTCAGTGTATCCTCCATAGACTTTGTAGCATGTGCTCAAAATTTTCCCGACTAAAGTTCAACTTAAAAATTTTAGTCTTTGCATTTGCACTCTTACAAAATACCGAGAACTGTATTATATTATGGTCACTTCACCCTAATGTTTCAATCACCTCTACACCCTCAATTCTACCTAGACAATTACAAAATACTAAATCCAGACAAGCTTTACCCTGTGCTGGTGCTTTAACATACTGTGTTAGAATACAGTCACTGATTACTTCAAAAAAAAAAAAAACTCTTGTGCTTCTCCATTTTTGAGGTTATCCCAGTTAATATTTGGATAATTTACGTCCCCCGTGACCTTGCCTTTTTGATATTACTAAAATGATGTTGAAATTACTGTCTGAATTGGGTGGTCTAACACACCCCTAAAATAATGCCCCTTTCCCTAAAATTGTCCAGGTGAAGCCACATGTTCTCACTAAGATGGGGCTCATCGTCCAACTGAAGATGACTTGCATTTAAATTCTGTTTTGACATAAACAACAACTCCACCTCATTTTCTGTTCTGTGTATCCCTCCATGTTACACTCATTCCCATCTTTGTTATACAGCTAGGTTTCCTTTATTGCTATATCATAATTTTGCTCTGCTACATACAGCTCCAACTCACTTACCTTATTTTTGATACTTCTAGTACTACTTTGGAGTAAAGTTGGACAGTTTAACATCTGCAGCAGAGCAACGGGCATTAAGCAAACTCCTCTCAATCATGAAGAATCCACTGTATCCACTGAACAGTGTCACCTCCGGGCAGAGGAGTAGCTTCAAGTGACAGACGTTTGTCACTGTCTTGCTCCACTGACAGACTGAGGAGATTGTTCTTCCCCCACACTGCATTTTTTATTACTCTTTAATTTAATATTGTTTTTGTATCAATATACTGCTGCTGGATTATGTGAATTTTCCCTTGGGATTAATAAAGCATCTTTTAAGGTAAGCTATTTTTAATATGGTACTCCTTCTACAGTCTTTTCAGACTGTTCAGCTTTTAAACAGCACGAGAACATGAACAAGAGAATAAAACTGAGATGTGTGTACATTGCAACAGGTACACATGTCGTAAATGTAGAAAGGACGGTCCTTGGGTGTGTGAGAACTGTTAACATTTGAAATTGATGATTGCATACAGCACAGAACAGATCTCTCTGTACTATTCTTTCCTCTGTATGTCCAGGAGTACAAAAGAAACACCGCCATGCACCAAAATGTGGAGACAGGGCAAGATCAGGGGAAAAAAAAAAAGTGGTCATCGATTAAAACGGCAAGATAGTATGCGAATGAATATGAATAATGTTGCATCCATGCCACAATATTTTCCGAAATGTACCGGGTGGTCCAGATGTAATTATGCAGATCCAGATCGTCTGGATGACTTTGATTTATGTGGGGATGATTCCAGTTCAGCGTGAAGATGATTCTACTGTATATGTAGTCAGTTTTCACACTTCTTGATGGTCTGGGATTTTTTGGGTGATTTTCAATGTAATAAACTTAATAAGTTAAAGCGTAATGAAAATTGCATAATTAGATCTGGACCACCCTATACTATACAGGTCATAAAATTAATAATTCCAAATATCATATATATCTGTCTCTGTTTTTTGTCAGTGGGCTTTGACATTATGGAACACAAGGTACATACTAATTCAGAGTAAGCAGGAACACTCAAAAAAATTGAATAAAAAAAAATCAAGTGACAATGAGATACAAATATGGCAGATTCACCAGTGTTTGAGTGTCAGCTTTTATCCATCCAGATCAGAAAAATTCCTGTTCCATTGTCTCAAAACTCCACTCAAATAAAAACTAACAGCGTCAGATCCCTGGGGTGGGGCAGTAGTATGTATCGTGATTGTGACTGAGAGAATAAGTGGAAAAAAAAAAACGCTAACTTTTACAAGTACATAAATTAACACCGGCTGTTAGATGCAAATCAAATGTATGTGTTTATTGTATAATAAACAATAAGAGCAGCTTGCTACTCAAAACGTTCGAACCTGGGGACTCTTGATTACAAGTCAGCAATTTTTACCGCTGCGCCACCGAAGCAGTTGTATCATCCTTGAAACTATTGTGAAAGTGTTTATTTGATCTTTGGACTTCTGGCTTCATACATTATATAGTTTGTCTACATTTTGTTATTTATTATGAAAATATGAAAAACTTTTCCGTTTTAACGATGTGTTTACACAGATTATTGCAGAAACGGAACACACATGAAATGCATGTGTTCCAAATAACGATCTATTATTCCCCTACACAATTCTAGGTACCTGACACCCAGAATATCAAGGCTGGAACTGGGAGAACTTGGGGTGGTGGGGTGATGGAATAGCAGGCTGCTTGCTGCTTGTCTTGATCAGCACATTTATAAGACAATAGACACTGACAAGGAGGTGCGAAGGGATTTAAGGTAGGCCGGACTTACAAGTTATTTCGTAGGCTTTGGTAATTCTAGTGTTAAGACAGGTAAGAACAAAAATGTAGTATGGAGGGGAGAAAGTGCAGCAAAGGGAGTGTAGGAGAAGAAGATGGATTTTACAGAAATGACTTGTGAAGTTATAAATAAGGACAGGATAAGAACTGAGACAATCATTAGTACAAGAAAAGTAGGAGAAACATCTAAGAAAATACAGGAAGGTAGGCTGAAGTGGCATAGACATGCGATGAAGACATACAATGAATATGTGAATAAGAGAGAGGTGGTAACAGAAGTACAGGGGAAGAGAAAGCCAGGGAAGTCAGAGCAGACATGGATGAATAGAGTAAAGGAAGACTTGAAGGAAAAGGGGTCTGACTAAAGAGTAGGTACGGAACAGAGCTGTCTAATGAAGGATAATCAAGCACCCAACATACCTGTGGGAAGGATTAAGATAAATGGCATAGATCTGCAGTAATTAAGAAGCAAGTAAATTTGCCAAAAAAGATCTTAAAACTGCTGCAGGTACAAGAGTTGATGTTGTATACATTATATTGTACTTCTGTCTATGCTTCTATTTATGGTGTTGGATACTTTTGTCATCCACATTAATAAAAAGTGTCTATATGTCCATCCAGTTACATTGTCGGTGTCATTCCAATAGATGGTACATTTCATGCATTAACAATACTTTTTACAAATAGCACATAAAATGCCATATAACAGAGATATGTACTACATGGTGCACTGAGGTCTACATTGATTATTTAGCACCCTGTTTTAGATGGGTAATAACAACTAGTATTGAATATGCCAACAATCCCTGCAGTGATATTTCCCGGAGGGAAATAAGATCTCATTAATTATTTGCAGGTTAGTACAGGTGAGACGGGATGCCCTCAACAGGGGCAGTCTTGGGTGAAATAGCACTATATAAGCAAGGTTATACCCTAGTGGAGATGGTACAACTGGCAATACTAGAGTCAAGCAAACTTATTTTCTACAGAAGTTCAATTGCTGAAATAGAATACAGGCTATCATGAAAAGTAACTGTAATTTGTACCATTTATTACTTACCATGTATTTTAAAAAGTCACACTCAAATTTACTTCAAAGCCCCATAGAGCAACCAAAATCAACCCCAAACAGCCCAATACCCCATCTGAGGTTGCAAAGGTTAATTAGTTTGCAATATTACACATATAACTGTGAAACACTGGCTGAGAAGGCCAAAGACAGATACATATAAACAGAAAATGATGTACTTACGAATCTGCAAGGACAATTCTTGTCCTTGACACATTTTCAATTGTAAACTTTGTTTTTCCTCCTTTTCCTGCTATTCTACCAATAGCCCTGGAAAGGTGATCTCCTTTTAGAGGCTTAACTGAAAAACAAAAATGTCAAGTTAAATGTCACTTCATAGTTAAACAGTTCCTTAAATAAACTGTCCAAAAACAAGGTTCACTGGTGAATCAAATTTATTTTCCCCCCACCGGAATAAACAGAAAACATAACTTTACAAATTTTGCCAGCTCCTCTAACTCCCAGTCAACCAAGGAATGAGCAAAAAAGCAAGAAAAACTCTGAAACTTTAAGACGAGGCTTACGACCAAAACTATAACATGAAACAACAAGTGAAGGATTGTGCAAACTTCCATATTAAATAAACAATGTAAGCAGCACATTTTAAAGTAAGCCTGCACAAGTAATCAAATTGAAACATACTGTAAATCAGAATTTGGCCATTTGCGATTACTATAATGGAAGAGACTGTGACTTACAGATACACCACAAAATATATAGCTCCAGTGTTGTACAAGAGCTGCCAAAGTCTGCACTTTTAAGAACTTTGAAACTCACCAGTTCATTTTTAGACAGAATGTGAACTTAATACCTCAAAGCAGGAAATGAACATGTATTTATGTATAAAATAAAAAAAAATACCAGTTCATAATATTAAAAATAAATTAAGTTATTGCAAATGCATTTTACTGTGGCAGTGTTCAATGTTCTGATTGAAAGAATCAGTTATGTGACTTACACACCTGTACACAAAGGTCATAGTAGCATGAATAATAATTTACTGTGCCCTCCATAATGTTTGGGCCAAAGACATCTCAGGGGTTTGTGATTATCCAGGTGTGCTTCATTAGTGAAGGCATAAGATACCTAGACTTGATTGTACCTATAGACTATCTTTGGAGTCTGTAGTTGCCATTGTTCAACATGAGGACTAGAGCTGTGCCAATGAAAGTCACAGAAGCCATTATGAGGTTGACAAGCAAGAGTAAAACATTTAGACATCAGTAAAACCTTAGGATTACCAAAAACAAATGTCTGGAATGTAATTGGAGAAATAATGCACTGGTGATCTCACTAATCACTAAGACCAAGGAAGAGCTCCAACTGCTGATGACAGAGGAATTCTTCTTCACTATGTTAAAGAAAAAATATATATACAACAAAAAAAAAGACAAGATTTTATTCAAAACCAAGAACATATCAGAGCAAATCAATGAAATTACTAGAGGAGACCAAGAACATGCCAGGTGTCCAAGCGAGGCTCTTCATAGGAAAAGGAAGGCTCTGCATTCAGAATTCAACCTCTTGACATCTAAAAAAACAGAACAACTCATCTCTAAATCAAGACATTACGAACGTGGAGAGAAAGTTAATAAGATCTTAGCTCAACAAATCCACAAGCAATAGTTCGCAATGCAATCCCAGCAATCACCAACACAGAGACAAAAATCATAACCTATTGAGTTTAAAGAAGACAAGACACAATCTTACACATTTTTGGAAGCATTACAGATACCACAAATAGATACTCTCAGTGCAGAGGAACTAGATAAACCTCTGGCGCTATCAGAATTACTAGACGCTATAAAGTCACTTCAGAGTGGGAAAGAAGCAGGCCCCGATGGCTACTCTGCTAAATTTTAGAAGAAATTCTCCATTAAGCTAGCTCCCCTCTTATTAGCAACATTTACAGAAGCTAGAGACAATTAAATTCTACCTCAAACTTTTCACTAAGCATTAATCACCATCTTTCCTAAATAAAATAAGGACTTATTATAATTTGCATCATACAGACAAAATTCACTTCTGAATAATAATGTTAAGATACTCTCCAAAGTCCTAGCTAGAAGGATGGAGAAAGTGCTTCCCTCAGCAATATCATCAGATCAAACTGGATTTATTAAAGGCTGACACTTAGCTTCCAATCTTCGACACCTGTTTAATATAATATATTCACCTGCAAAGTCAACCATCCCAGAGATATTATGGATCAAACTACTGTACACCAATCCAGAAGCTTCAGTTTGTATTAACAACATTAATTCAGACTACTTTAAACTAGAATGTGGTACCAGACAAGGATGCCCCTTGCACCACTGCTTTCTGCAATCGCCATTTAGGCGCTGGCAGTTAACTATAGAAATGCTTATGAGATAAAGGAGATTATCAGTGAAGGACTTGAACAGAAAATTTCTCTATACGCAGATGATATGGTACTGTATATATCAGACCCACAAAATACTGTGCCTGCAGTCCTAACAGCACTTAGAGAATTTCAAAAGATTTCTGGTCTCAATATTAATTTGACTAAAAGTGTGCTCTTTCCAGTGAATTCTCAAGGACACAATGTTAGATTGGACAGCTTCCCTTCATCATCGCAGATCAGTTTAAATACTTAGGGGTAAACATAACAAGTAGACATAAAGCTCTCTATCAACAAAATTTCATTGTCTATATAGAAAAAATTAAGCAAGACTTGCATAGATGGTCAACCCTTCCTCTCACTTTAGCTGTAAGAATTAACATTGTTAAGATTAAATATCCTTCCTAAGCTTCTCTTTTTATTTCAAAACATTCCAATATACATCAATAAATAATTTATTAAGAAATTAGATTCAACCATAACCTCCTTTATTTGGAATTCAAAACATCCATGTATCCAAAGAGCAACCCTACAAAGACCTAAGGCAGAAGGTGGCATGGTTCTACCCAACATTCAATTTTATTATTGGGCAGCAAATATACAAGCTATAAAAACCTGGACAAGGACACAAATAAGATGAACATACACAGGCTTGGTCGGCAAAATAAATAAAATACTGCAGTAGATCTTTATATTCTTTACTTTGTACCCCTATAAATGCAAGCTATCGTCAATATACTAACAACCCAATTATGCTTCACCCACTCAGAATATGGAACCAATCTAGAAAGCGTTTTAAGATGAAGCTTTTATTTGTGGCATCTCTTCACGAGAACCACCTTTTTCCACCCTCTCAAACATGCAGTTTTTAACGTCTGGAAAACATTTGGGATTAAATCAATTAGAGATCTGTACAAAGACAACATCTTTGCATCCTACGAACAATTACATTCCAAAGGTAACTTCGCAATAATACATTTCTTTTACTTCCTTCAAATAACAAACTTTGTTAAACACAACCTGCCCAATTTTCCTCAGCTCCCACCTAACTCTATGCCGGAAAAAGTATTGGTAAGTCTTAGGACTCAGACAACATTTCTGTAATATATTAAACCATTTTACAGTCCTTCCCTTTCAACAATCCAAGAGGACAGTGGGAAAAGAATCTCTCATTCAATAGTTCAGAAAAGGAGTGGAAAGTAGAAATGCAGAGAATCCACTTGAGCTCCATATGCGCAAAGCATATAATTATTATCTGTCTCACTTAAAATTGTCCAAAATGTTTCCGGGGCAAGATCCAACCTGCGAACGACGTAATCAAGTTCCAGCCTCACTGGGCCACATGTTCTGGACCTGCACCAAATTAACATCAGACAGCTTTGGCATCACACTCCCTCCTAACCCATTAACAGATGTGTTTGGTGTACTCTCTGAGGGGCTTAAAGTGGAGGACGACAAACAAACTGTAATTGCCTTTACTACACTAATGGCACGCAGACTCACCTTGCTCAACTGGAAGAATCCTAACTCTCCTATTCTATGTCAGTCTGCATTATTTGAAACTGGAAAAAATCAAATTCTCACTTAGAGAATCTGTGCAAAGCGTCTTCTTGTACGTGAATAGCAGATGGTGTGTGGATGTACAGGTAGTCAAAAAATTCAGTTTTTCCGATATTGAACTGTTAATGGCAAAATGCAGACCTCTTTACCTACTGAGGGAGTTCAGTGCTGTTGTATCTACTGTGTGTTTACATTTCACAGTGGGCGGACTGTGCAACTGCACTTGGGGCGCTGCATGATGTCATCAGATGACACGAGTCGCTCCACCCTGATGCAGTTTTCATTGTGGCCAGTGATTTCAATCACTGCAACTGGAGGAACACCCTAACCAAATATCACCAGTATGTATCTTTGCAAACAAGGGAGTGTAACATTCTTGAATAAGTTTACAGCAACGTGAAGGATGCTACAGAGAAGTGCCATGCCCCCATTTCGGTCAGTCTGTCAGTGTTCCTGTATCCAACCTACAGACAACTCCTCAAGAGAGCTCTACCAGTAAATAAAACAATCAGGATATGGAATGAAGATATTGAGCAAACTCTTCAGGACTGCTTTGAGAGTACTAACTACAACAAGCCAGGCCACACTGCCATATGAGCTTAATGAGTTCTATGCTCATTTCAAGGAGCTTAACACCAATTGCCATGGGTTGGCTACCAGTCACTGGTGGCTCGTATGATACACCATTGTCAGTAACACCAGCAGATGTAGGTCAGATTCTCAGGAGCTTAACACCAATCAACCCACTGGTGGCTCGTATAAGGCAGTAGTCCCGCAGACTCAATCTCAGTCGGGCAGTAGTCCCGGACTCAGGGCCTCTCATACTCATAGGAGTTGACCGGGGTCCTCATGGACATATTCAATCTGTCCCTGGCACAGGCATCCGTGCCCTCCTGCTTCAAGACCACTAACATCGTGCCCCTTCCAAAAAAATCCCAGGTGAGCTGTCTAAATGACTATCGTCCCATTGCGCTCACCCCTATTATGATGAAATGCTTTGAGAGACTAGTCATAGCACACATTCAGAAGTCAATTCCAGCAACCCTCAAGCCCTTACAGTATGTTTACCTCCGAAATCGGTCCACTGATGATGCAGTCAATGCTGCCACCCACAAAATCATCACACACCTGGAGAAAAGGGACACATATGTAAGAATGCTGTTTAATGACTATAGCTCAGCATTCAATACAGTTGTCCCATGGAAACTCTGCAATAAACTTGTCTCCCTTGGACTGACATCATCCCTCTGCAGCTGGGTGCTGAATTTCCTTACAAACAGACCCCAGCCAGTCAGAGTGGGGAAACCAAAAATCAGGTACAAGAACAATCAGCACCAGCTGCCCCCAAGGCTGTGTACGGAGTCTGCTGCTCTACACCCTATTTACCTATGACTGTGTGGCCTCATTAAATTTGCTGATGAGACTACAGCCATAGGGTTGATTACTGGGGGGATGGGGGCAGAATATAAGACAGAGGTGGCAGGACTCGTGGCCTGGTGTCAGGTAAACAACCTCTCCCTGAATACAGATAAAACCAAGGAAAAGGAAGCTGCAGCACACTACTTTACATCGGTGAGGCTGAGGTGGAGAGAGTAAAAATCTTCAAATTCCTTGTAACCCACATCAGTGAGGACCTGACTTGGTCTTATAATACACAACAATTCATTAACTGAGCACACAAAAGACTGTTCTTTCTGAGGAAGTTGAAGAAATTTGACATGCCAACCAAATTTTCACCAATTTCTACAGGGGCACAATAGAGTGTGTTATCATCTGCTCTAACTGTGCCTTGCAGTAAAAGGTGGCACTCCAGCATGTAATTAAAACTGCACAGCACATCTCTGAAGCATCCTTCTCCTCCCTACAGGACATCTACACCAGTAGGGCCTTCAGGAGGGCATGCAACAAAATTAAAGACAATACTCATCCTCAACACATGCTTTCACACAGCTTCCCTCAGGGAGGCACTACAGGAGTGTGAAATCACGCACCACAAGACTGACGCATAGTTTTTTTCCCCACAAGCAATCAGACTCCTCAACAATGCTAAAAGTTAAAGTCAACCCAAACCACAACTCATAGCCTCATAAATGGTACTGACTGCTGCAGTATGTCATCAGGCACTGTGCACCTTATTTTGTAATCTTATCATTGTAATTGCTATTTGTTTTTATAATTCTTTGGTCTTTCTGTCTTTGTATATGAAGGTGAGCAAACAAAGTAAGAATTTCATTATATGGTTTTAACATGCGTTTTTACTGTGTATATGACAATAACCTTCTTGTATCTTGTATATACAGTCATAGCCGAAATTATTGGCACCCCTGGAATTTTTCTAGAAAATGCACCATTTCTCCCAGAAAAGTGTTGCAATTACAAATGTTTTGGTATACACATGTTTATTTCCTTTATGTGCATTGGAACAACACAAAAAAAAGCCAAATCTGACATCATGTCACACAGAACTCCAAAAATGGGCAGGACAAAATTGGCACATTTTCAAAATTGTGGGTAAATCGTTTTATTTCAAGCTCGTTTGAACTCACCTGTGGCAAGAAACAGGTGCTGGCAAAATAGCAATTGAACCTGAAGCCAGTTAAAATGGAGATAAGTTGACTCGACCTTTCTGTTGTGTGTCCGAGTGTGCCACACTAAGCACGGAGAACAGAAAGAAGAGCAGAGAATTGTCTGAGGACTTGAGAACAAAAATTGTGGAAAAATATCAATCTCAAGGCTATGAGTCCATCTCCAGAGATCATCATGTTCCTATGTCCACTGTGCGCAAAATAATCAAGAAGTTCGCGGACAGAAGAGAAAAATTGACAAAAGACTGCAACGAAGGAAAGTCCGAATGGTGGATAAACAGCCCCAATAAACTTCAAAACATATTCAAGCTGTTCTGCAGACTCAGGGCGCAACAGTGTCAGCTCGAACTATTCGTCGACATCTGAACGAAATGAAATGCTATGGCAGGAGAACAAGGAGGACCCCACTGCTGACGCAGAAACATAAAAAAGCCAGACTGGAGTTTGCCAAAATGTACTTGAGGAAGCCAAAATCCTTCTGGGCAAACATCTTGTGGACAGATGAGACCAAGGTAGAGCTTTTTGATAAAGCTCATCATTCTACTGTTTACAGAAAACGGAAGGAGGCCTACGAAGAAAAGAACACAGTACCTACAGTCAAACATGGTGGAGGTTCTAAGATGCTTTGGGGAGGTTTTGCTGCCTCTGGCATTGGATGCCTTGACTGTGTGCAAGGCATCATGAAATCTGAAGACTACCAAAAGATATTGGGGTGCAATGTAGGGCCCAGTGTCAGAAAGCTGGGTCTGCGTCAGAGTTCATGGGTGTTCCAGCAGGACAATGAGCCCAAACATACCTCTAAAAGCACCCATAAATGGTTGAAGACAAAGCACTGGAGAGTTTTGAAGTTGCCAGCAATGAGTCCGGATCTAAATCCGATTGAACACTTATGGAGAGATCTCAAAACTGCTGTTGGGAGAAGGCGCCCTTCAAATCTGAGAGGCCTTGAGCAGTTTGCAAAAGAGTGGTCGGAAATTCCAGTTGAGAGGTGTAACAAGCTTGTTGATGGTTATAGGAAGCGCTTGATTTCAGTTATTTTTTCCAAAGGGCGTGCAACCAAATATTAAGTTGAGGGTGCCAATAATTTTGTCCAGCCCATTTTTGGAGTTCTGTGTGACATGATGTCAGATTTGGCTTTTTTCCTCTATTTTTTTGTGTCCAATGCCCATAAAGGAAATAAAACGTGTACATTTGTAATTGCAACAATTTTCTGGGTGAAATGGTGCATTTTCTGGTAAAATTCCAGGGGTGCCGATAATTTCGGCCATGACTGTATACACATATACTGTACATACATATATAAAAAGGATTAGGTAAATTGTGCAACCTTTCTATGCAATACTTAATTTTCCTCGACATTGTATGTCATATAGTATACATCTATAAATATTTGTTCGTCTTCATTAGGAGAATACAACAATGATACTCTTGTGTTAATTAAACCAATTTAACGTGCATATGTCAAACAAAATATATTGCCTACATCCGCTGCGGTAAGAACAGTAGTGGTAGTTCACTTGTGTAGAGCTCGTTAATTACCCCGATTAGGTGGCAAATGGGATTGCAACTGTCTCTCAGTAAAAACACAAGAGGTGTGCATCGTTGATCCTACTCTTGTGAAAAGTTTTTTTTTCCCGTTCCTCCATTTAATAAAAAAATTCCACCTTGGACCGATAGTGAGCTATAGAGGGAAGGTCGGGCCAACCACACGCCCCAAATTATATTGTGTATGTAAAGAGTTTCACTGTAAAATATAATAAGCTTCATATATGAGTGTTTGGAGACCCTGGTGTCAATTTGTATGGTAGAAAAACAAACTACTGCCCAGGAAGCTTAAATGTGCCCTTTCGTTTCTGATCTCTATAAATAGTTTCAGCCAATTAGTGCCTTCCAAACATGCAGCAGGACAGTGTGAACCTTCATTGTTAGCGGCATGGCTTCTTAGTTTCATTCACTTATATTTAATTGTTAGACTATTTACTGTTAAGTGCTGTTTGAGCTACCATTTACTACAACAGGAGGCTTACTTAGTTCTTAACTCAATATTGAAATGCACAAACAAGTCTCCTAAATTATTTATTGAAATGCCTACGTTTACAGTGTTCGTTTCAGGAAATCATAGTTTTTACTAGTTCCAATTATGATTTATAATTTCTCAGTGTCACATATTATTCGTTACTACTCACAATTCCCACTTCATTGCTATTCTGTTTTATATACTGTATATGCCAACATTTTAAACAGAGCGTTCATTGAACTGACTATAGCAGACTTTTCTTACAATGACTTTATTTATATGATATTAATAAGGTCAAAAATCAAGGAGACTAGAAGTTTGCATTGACTGTGCCGTTTCTTTTTTTATCATAACATTGTGTCAGTAGTGTGTGTGTGTGCGTGTGCATCCTGTTCTAAATGACAGCACCAAAGCTTTTTGATATTTCCTAAAGGCCAATGTGTCTTAGTTTGTTCATCAACATATTTTGACAGTGTATGTAAATCAGAACTATTATGAACATATTACCCATATTCATCTCCCATGTAGATATGTAACGTTTGACGAGAATAAATAAAACAATATATACAGTATAACAGTTATGTTGCATTGTTTACAGTCATATGAAAAGTCTGCGAACCCCTCTTAATTCGGTGGATTTTTGTTTATCATCGGTTGAGCTTTCAAAGTCTTATGGAAACAGTAATATTTCAGCAGAGACATTAAGTTTATTGGATTAACAGAAAATACGCAATATGCATCATAACAAAATTAAAAAGGTGCATACATTTGAGCACCCCAACAGAGATATTACATCAATACCATGTTGAGCCTCCTTGACACCTCCTATAGCCTTTGAGGAGTATCTGGATTATGGATGGAGATATTTCTGACCATTACTCCATACAAAATCTATCCAGTTCCGTTAAATTTGATGGCTGCTGAGCATGGACAGCCAGCTTCAAATCATCCATCCATCCAATCATCCCATAGATTTTTGATGATATTCAAGTCAGGGGACTGTGATGGCCATTCCAGAACATCGTACTTCTCCCTCTGCATGAATGCCTTTGTATATCCAACCCCTGCATAACTTCAACTTTGTGACTGATGCTTGAATATTATCCTGAAGAATTTGTTGATACTGGGTTGAATTCATCTGACCCTCAATTTTAACAAGGACCCCAGTCCCTGAACTAGCTACACAGCATGATGGAACCACCACCAAATTTGACAGTAGGTAGCAGGTGTTTTTCTTGGAATGTGGGGTTCTTCTTCCGCCATGCAAAGCGCTTTTTGTTATGATCAAATAACTCCATTTTTGTCTCATCAGTCCAAAGCACTTTGTCCCAAAATGAATCTGGCTTTTCTAAATGAGCATTTGCATACAACAAGCGTCTGTTTGTGGCGCAAGTGCAGAAAGGGCTACTATCTCATCACCCTGCCATACAGATGTTCTTTGGGCAAATTGAGCTGAATTGTAAAACGATGTACAGATACACCATCTGCACCAAGATATTCTTGCAGGTCTTTGGAGGTGATATGTGGGTTGTCTGTAACCATTCTCACAATCCTGTGCATATGTTGCTCCTGTATTTTTTCTTGGCCTGCCAGACATGCTGGGTTTAACAGCAACTGTGCCTGTGGCCTTCCATTTCCCAATTACATTCCTTACAGTTGAAACTGACAGTTTAAACCTCTGAGATAGCTTTTTGTAGCCTTCCCCTAAATAATGATACTGAACAATTTTTGTTTTCACATCTTTTGAGAGTTGATTTGAGGATCCCAAGCTCCACTCTTCAGAGGAGAGTCAAAGGGAAGCACGACTTGCAACTGACCACCTTAAATACCTTTTCTCATGATTAAACACACCTGTCTATGAAGTTCAAGGCTTAACAAGCTAATCCAACCAATTTGGTGATGCAAGTAATCAGTATCGAGCAGTTACATGCATTCAAAACAGCACAATTACAAGGGTACCCACATTTCTGCACAGCCACTTTTTCACATTATTTCATACAACTAAATACTGCTTCACTAAAAATCTTTGTTCGGAAAACACCCCAGTACTCCAATGTTCCTAGGAAATGAGACATACCATTGTTATCGTTTTTGTTGAGAATAAATTATTATGCAGGCTGAGAGGGGTTCCCAATCTTTTTCATATGACTGTATAATTAACAAAACTCATCGTTTACCTGAAATGTTCTACTTTGTATTTTTACGTTTGGCAATGGAATGCTTCAGTATACAGTCGATTTATTCCACTTCTGAAGGTGTACATTGTTAGTATTCTCCATTGCATTTGCCCTCAGTGTAACGTGTGCCAGTGTAACTGATGGGCGGCAGACAAGCTCATGTAATGGGAGACAAGGCATCTCCTCACCCTCATGCCCAGGCTCTTCTCATAAATATTCCTATCTTGTGCTTTTTCTCATTCCTGCCAGTTTACTATTATTATTGAGCACGTATGTAGAGGAAATGTGTGTCTTATTTTATGTGTATGAAAGAAAGGACGGTAAAGCCTTGAATTAAACTGAGTGATGATGCTTTGGGTAACAAGACAGGTAAGGAGCAGGAAAAAAATTGTCAGTGACTGAAGGGGATTGTGTAACTGGAAGATGGCTTAAGAATAAAGATATGTCAAAAGCTTAGTGTTTCAATAATTCTATTTATGTAAATGATTTACTTTGTTGTGCTGCAGTTTGGAAGACTACTTGCTATCGAGCCAACCCCAGCCTTTCACAAGATGCATTCACAAGGAAAGGATGGTGCTGACAAAGTCTGGTACTTTTTTGAAAGTTTGGCTCCAGATGTGCTTATTCAGCTGTTCATTCTTGTCAGTACTTGAGTGATCTTTATGGCCACCTCTGGATGAATTCGCAAAGTTTCTTTAAAACAGAATCAGTGCAATTTAGGGAAAGCTTCGGGATTTCTGCATTAATGGGGCAAAAGTTGTAAAGACAGTTGTGATTAGTTATACAGCACATGCTTTTACTCGCATTGCTTTTTGGAAATCAATAATACATATCGGCTACAGATGTGGGCATCACTGAATACTAAAAATGTTTAATGAGGAGTGTCTTGCGCATGTACTGGTGTAATGACCACGTAGTCTTTAGTGAAGTGTTTCTTAGCCTCTCTGATATGATCAACATGGGGTAGAACTGATTCTGGATTGTTATAATACATGCTGCCTTACGCAAAATATGCTCATGAATTTGTTACAGATTCTAGGTGGATGCAATTATACACCAAGGACCGAGGTGCCCCATGTGAATCGTTCATAATGTCTCCGAAACGTAGTGCTGGGCGGTATGACCAAAATTATCACTGTATTTTCCAAAATAATACTGGTTTCACAGTAGTCTACGGTATTTTTTTTCCCATGCAGGAGTGGATTTTCCACTGCAATTACTGCAGTAGACTGGCTAAGAACAACCTATTCCACTGTCATGAGAATTGCACGTTGTTTGTTTTTTTTTTTTTTTTACATTTTAATGTGCACACAAGTATTAATACAGATTTACATGGCCCCATAAAGTGATAGTTTTCAAGGGGGTGGCACTAATGAAGAGAAGGAATCACATTGCATGACAGTAGCAGTCAAAATATAGAACCTTTTTATTGAACAAATTTTGCAAACAACTTAAACTAAAATTGACAACATATTTTCAACAATCCAAAGAGGCATTTATACTTGGTAAAATATCCAGAGGTGCTTGTCAAAAGTTGTATCACACTGAACCTATCTTAGAACAGGAATAAATAAATATTTTTTGAAAACCAACTACACTTTCTGTTAATGTTAACAATCTCTGTCCAAAACTCTGGTTGTAACCCGATTTGGTTGTGAACCGAAGTAATTTCCCCCATAGGATTGTATGTAAATACAATTAATCTGTTCCAGACCGTATAAACTATGTAAATATATATTTTTTTAAGTTTTTAAGCACAAATATAGTTAACTATACCATAGAAAGCAGAGTGTAATAGTAAACTAAATGTAAAAACATTGAATAACACTAAGAAAACCTTGAATAACAGAGAAAACTAACACTGCACGAATTTGCGCTATAGCCTTATGACCCGCTCACTAAAAAGTCTTTTTTTAATGATTTTTAAGCACAGGGGAAAAAATGAACATTTGAAAAATCTGTAATTTAATAAACAACCAAGAAAAGTAACATTGCAACAATGCACGTGTGTGTGTGTGCCTGTGTGTGTGTGTGAGACGCACGTGTGCCTCTGTGTGTGTGAGACGCACGTGTGCCTTTTACGTGTGCATGACCCCGCGCGCGCCTGTGTGTGTGTGCGAGACCCGCGCGCGCCTGTGTGTGTGTGCGAGACCCGTGCGCGCCTGTGTGTGTGTGTGTCTCTCTCTCTGCACAGGAAGAGACTGAACACGTGCTGTGTGGCCCCGCGCATGCACACTTCTCCAGAAGACACACGGACACCGCACACTTGTGTGGCCCCGCGCATGCACACTTCACCAGAAGACAAACACACACGGACACCTGGACGCACACAAGGGTTTTATTAAATAGGATGATTCTCAAACTTTGTTCTCAGACTTTTATTTAGACATCACCACATTTGGACTCAGGGGTCACCAACTCCAGTCCTAGAGGACCACCATGGCTGCAGGTTTTCATTTTAACCCTTTTTTTTTTTTTAAATGAGGGCCCTGTTTGTGCTAATTAACTTCTTGTGAAGTGAATTAATTTTAATTGACTTCTCTTTTAAGATTTGTTCCCCCTGAATTTCTTCATTGTTCCTCTGAATTGCTTCATTTCTTTCCTTAAATGGTACCCATAGACAAAAAAAAATGTGAAGTGAGGGAGCCAAGAGAAGACTAACTAAGACAGGACCTCAAACTCCAACCAATTTTATTCCAACCTGCTTCTTAATGAGATGCCGATTCTTGTTAATTAAACCCGTTCTTTAATCCTGTGGCTTGTTGCTGCTCTCATGGTTCATTAGCCTTTACTGATGAAGCTGTTATTTTTCTCTGTTCTAAGAGCACTGTTAAAATGTTTTGTGGACCTGAGCAGATCAACATTCCTGAGACCTTCGTCTTTCTTTATTTTCAGATATTGTATGATGGACACCAATTGTTCTGTATCTCATTGTTTGGCTGCTAATTAAGGAAAAAGAAACAAGGGGTCTGAGTCTTCAAGAGCAAGTCAATTAAAATTAATTCAAAAGAAGTTAATTAGCAGCAAAGACAGGTCACTCATTAAGAAAACGGTTAGAATGAAAACCTGCAGCAATGGTGGTCTTCCAGGACCGGAGTTGGCGACCCCTGCTTGGAAGATTAACAGGGTCCTCATGTAAGTAAAGATGGAGTTTAGGCCCAAGAAAGCATGTGCACACTCTGCAGTCTTTGGGGTAAAAGAAAGGAGTACTTTAACAACCTCCAGTATACTTATTAGGAGCCCAAAGTAATGTATCAGTTAATAATAATAAGCACATCACTTTTAATGAGATTCCTCTTTGTGATATTACAAGACCAAGATCTGTTTGAAACAAAGTACTGTAGTCCTCTAATTTAGACAGGCTAATGTCCATTTCTAAAGGACAAACACCTGAAAAAATCTGCAACAGGAGCATTGTTGGAACACTGAAGCTATTATTACATGTGAGAAACAAGCTGCTGAACATTTTAGGTCATTTTCTCAGTGATAGTAAAGCTTCTCCATTGAAAAGAGTTACTTGCTACATCAATGCACATTGTTTCCAAGTTATATATTTAATGACATAATTCAGCACTGTATCACCTTTTGTTAGATGCCGTTTACTATACTAGTCAGACTGCACTAAAATATTAAATCACTTTCTAACCTTTTCAATCCAAAAATTAGGTTTGCATAAAACAAAAGGACCACGTTTATAAGTGGTTCCTGAATGCTCGCCGCATAAAGCACAATACATTCTTTAACTTGATTGGAATCCTGTCCTCTCTCTGCAGCTACTGCTAAATTGCATAATATCCTAGAGTTCCTTCTGTATTTTGAAAAATGGCTGTGTTAATCTTGTCATAATACTGATTGATATTGTACTTCCTTTCACTTGTAACTGGTATTGGAGAAGTAGTGGAAAGGTTCACCTTGTCTTCACCCATTTTTTCAAATCTGTAAATATGTATGTGATTATTTACTTTTTTTGTATTATGGTAAATCATGAGCAGATATTAACTTTTGCCATTCTTGCCCTTACTGTTCCAGCTGCTTTACAGCTAAAACAGCTATTGTTCCTCTTGTTTGCTTTATAGACTGCACAATTTTGCTACATTCCTCACTAGTGTGTGTGTGTGTGTGCACAGACCCATTAACCCAAAACAGGGATGAGAGGGTGAGAATAATATTCTCATGAATTTTTTTTTTAACAAATTAATTATTTATTAGGAAAATATTGCATGGATCAAAGATCCAAAATATACAATAGTCCACCAAGCTGCGGGAGTCTACAGTTTGGCCGTCTGGAATTAAAACTTCTTATTCCCTGGTGTTCAGACTACTGATATTTCCGTGGTTTATGTGAAAGAATGAAGAGGTGTACTAAGAAAGGGGGTGGCTGAAATACAACTTGAGGGAGGGGACAGCTTATTATTTGGCCATTATTATCTTACATCCCAAAGACCACAGATTGTCAAGATAGATAATTTGGTGTCAGCCAACTAACCAATTTAAGTGACATGCAGAAAAATTTGATGGCATGTTACTGCTAGATGACCGTCTGTGCTGTTTGGGTCAGATAACATTGGCACTTCAGTATTTAATACTGAGCTTTCAGCACAGTTAAAATAAAAATGTCCAGTAAGATTAACACTGCATCATCCTTCAACAGTGCAACTCATTTGTTTCAGTCAGGCAAGCACTAATCCTCATTGACACTTACCATCTGTGACATCGAATGTTTCAAGAAAGAGATCATCCAGTCTAATAAGAGCCAGAGCATCCTACACAAAATTAAAAAGAATTTAAAAAATTGTAAATATACAAAACATATTTGATAACTCTTTTATCTGTAAATCCAGCAAATTACCTTTCTAAAGTACTAGGTTTTCTCCCAGTAAAATATACTGAGATGTTGGAAGTATTTACTGATGCCACATGCACTTTTCACATAATCAAATTTCAATTTAATCCATAAATCTTATGAAATTAACGACTCTCTGTCAAACTAATTCAAAATAAAGGAATGTTATTTCTTAGGCACCAAAGATTAAATTTACTTCAGGCAGCTCAAGTTACACTGATAATTGATCAGTCTCATAATTTATCATCTTTACAGTCTGCACTAAACATTTGCAAAGTTAAGCATGGATTTCTTCATTATTGTACTGAGAAGGGTACTTATAATATCAAGTTAATTTTTTTTTTTTTTTTTTTAAAAAGGTCAACCCTTAACATGCACACGTACCGGTCCCGGTACACAACAACGATTTTACGACGTCACAATCATGTCACAGCCATGTGTGCATGCCCCTCTGTCATGCACCTCGACATACTACACATCAAATGAAAATTCAGAGTCTCGTCTTTCCGATGCTATAAACCATTTTGACACACAACAACCACAGCACTGACACTAAATCCTTTTTTTACAGAGAAGTAAATACTTTTAAGAGCGGACTTTTCCTACCTTTGAAGGCTCTCTGCAAGTCAAACATCAATATTTCCGAGCAATATTGATCTCATTCTGTCCGTAAGGCTCCAGGAATATAATCCAGTAAAACGATTAGGTCCAAAACACACGATAGATCCTCAAAGGGACAAAAACTCCAGAAAACGTTTTTTAACTCGAGACTAGCTCCGACATTTTCTTTCATTACTATTGGTCATATCAGACGTAATTTGTTTCTGTCGGCAATAACCATGCTAAAGCATGTTACACGGAAGTGTTAGCTTCTGATTGACACCGAAGTTGGCCAATTACGATGGGTCTGGGGGGTGACTGGAACCTCGTATAGCCAACGAGTGTCACAAACAGCTGAAAGATGACTCACAACTCCAAACCCTGGTAGAATCTACCAGTTTGATTGGACGCTGTGAGTGTCACTCCAAACTTACAGCCAATGAGCAGCTGAGCACGTCGATATGTAACTTGCCATACCAACTTGTAAACAAAACCGATCGAGCTGCGCAAGCTGGCATTTGTGCCAGTCTGCAGACTTGGTGCGTGGTTGTTTATTGTGATTTCACCTAGTTTTTTTCGCATTTTAAATATGGATAAAAGTACAGATAAACGTAAATATACTCTCGATGAAGTAGTAGAGGCATGTACGCGGCGTGACAGTTATCGATCGTACCAGGAGACGTCTAATGGCAGAGAGCGACATGTGACACGCCCTTGTGCTTTCTGCCTGCTAACGATTGCTACAATCAGTGGCACATGGAAAAACGCTGAGCTGTATTGTAACAGTTTGTAAAAAAATGTATATAGTTTGTGTGCATTTTATTAAAAAAAAGTAAAAAATAAAATATATATTTTTGGCCCATAAGACTTGTTTTGACTATTTTTATATTGAAATGTGTATTTTTTATTGTTTTTATTATGAATATGAATTTCCATAACTAATAGAGTGACACTGTATGTAGATATAGATTCCTTTAGGTGTAAGCTTTCAGTAGAGCCCTCATTGATATCTGTGGGTTGAAGCATTCAAAAGTTATTACACTTTTTCCATACGTTCCAAAATGTGGATAATGGATAAACCATAGGTCCCTCTAAAAAGCACCTGGACATGTCCACATAAAAACTGGTGTAAAAATGTCATTTTTACAGGTATTCTTTTCAAATTTGAAATGTGAGTAGTCAACACGTTATTCTGTTGGTACATAGTGTGTTTCTGTCCCCACCTACCTACTGCAGCTATAGAGGCCTTTATTTTCACAAAAAAAACTTAGGCGAGAACAAAAAAATTCATTTTTTCCTGTGAGATCTAATGTGCATAACTTTTGGTCAGTCACACCTAAAGTGATTCTGACTACTAAGGGTGAAACTAGAGAATGTTACCTTTACAAAGAGACCAAACGTGTTTATACTCCAGATAGTTCAATAACAGCAATGATTCTAATTTGGAGAGGTCAAATTACAAGCGATTTAGCAAAAATGACCCGCTTGATAAGGGGTTTTAACAGTGGATGCAGGAACAAACGAGATTGCAAAATCTTACTAATTTGGTGCAATACAAGTTCTGTCTTTTCTTTTCAAAAGAAAGCAAATTAATGCTTTCAAACCAGAACGTTCCTTTAAAATCATAAACTGAACAAGTGCCAACTATAAAAGTGGGTGTACAGTGCATCCGGAAAGTATTCATAGTGCATCACTTTTTCCACATTTTGTTCTGTTACAGCCTTATTCCAAAATGGATTAAATTCATTTTTTCCTCAGAATTCTATACACAACACCCCATAATGACAACGTGAAAAAAGTTTACTTGAGATTTTTGCAAATTTATTAAAAATAAAAAAAATTGAGAGAGCACATGTACATAAGTATTCACAGCCTTTGTCATGAAGCTCAAAATTGAGCTCAGGTGCATCCTGTTTCCCCTGATCATCCTTGAGATGTTTCTGCAGCTTAATTGGAGTCCACCTGTGGTAAATTCAGTTTATTGGACACGATTTGGAAAGGCACACACCTGTCTATAGAAGGTCCCACAGCTGACAGTTCATGTCAGAGCACAAACCAAGCATGAAGTCAAAGGAATTGTCTATAGACCTCCGAGACAGGATTGTCTCGAGGCACAAATCTGGGGAAGGTTACAGAAAAATTTCTGTTGCTTTGAAGGTCCCAATGAGCACAGTGGCCTCCATCATCCGTAAGAGGAAGAAGTTCGAAACCACCAGGACGCTTCCTAGAGCTGGCCGACCATCTAAACTGAGCAATCGGGGGAAGAAGGGCCTTAGTCAGGGAGGTGACCAAGAACCCAATGGTCACTCTTGTCAGAGCTCCAGAGGTTCTCTGTGGAGAGAGGAGAACCTTCCAGAAGGACAACCATCTCTGCAGCAATCCACCAATCAGGCCTGTATGGTAGAGTGACCAGACGGAAGCCACTCCTTAGTAAAAGGCACATGCCTGGAGTTTGCCAAAAGGTACCTTAAGGACTCTCAGATCATGAGAAACAAAATTCTCTGGTCTGACGAGACAAAGATTGACCTCTTTGGTGTGAATGCCAGGCGTCACGTTTGGCAGAAACCAGGCACCGCTCATCACCAGGCCAATACCATCCCTACAGTGAAGCATGGTGGTGGCAGCAACATGCTGTGGGGATGTTTTTCAGAGGCAGGAACTGGGAGACTAGTCAAGATAAAGGGAAAGATGACTGCAGCAATGTACAGAGACATCCTGGATGAAAACCTGCTCTAGAGTGCTCTTCACCTCCTTCCCGGGTGCGTCTTAAAAAAGAGCCAGCCGCCAGACCAGAGTCAGAAGGAAGAAGGACAAAGCCTGAGTAGAGGACTGGAATCAGAAAGACTATACAAGAATTGTTGCCATTAATTTGTTCGTCCCCCCCCCCGGTGCTGCTTTGACATCATGCACCAGAAGGCGTGAGCTTATTCAGTGCTAGCAGGAACACACAAGGGGCCGGTTGCTTGTACTATAACAAGCTTGACCTGGCGGTGATCAACACACATGAACTGTGCCAGGCATGTATGGGATCCACTGAGAAAAGAAAAGTGTTTATGGCTCACCTTGTAGGGGAACTTTGTCGTCACTTCTAAAAAGAAAAGGAGGATGCAACATTGGCAAGCTTCTGTTCCAAGACAGCTGCTTCTCCCAGGAAAATCAACTTAGTCCGTCAGTGTCATTCGCCCCTTCAATGTAATAGGAACCACAGCATAGAGGGAAGTGTGTACATTGCAACGGGTACACGTCGTAAATGTAGAAAGAATGGTCCTTAGGTGTGAGGCAACTGTTAACATTTGAATGTGATGATTGCATATGGCGTGGAACTGACCTCGCTGTACTATTCTTTCCTCTACATGTCCTGGAGTACAAAAGAAACAGCACCATGGGGAGGTTGGGAAAGATGGGAGGGTGGGGGCCACACACTCGGTCACTGATTACAACAGTAAGATGGTATACGAATGAATATAAATGATGTTGCATCCGTGCCACAATGCTTTCCGAAATGTACTATACAGGTCATAAAATGGGTGGCACAGCGGGTAGCGCTGCTGCCTCGCAGTTAGGAAACCCAGGTTCGCTTCCTGGGTCCACCCTGCGTGGAGTCTTAATGTTCTCCCAGTGTCTGCGTGGGTTTCCTCCGGGTACTCCCGTTTCCTCTTGCAATGCAAAGACATGCAGATTAGGTGCACTGGCGATCCTAAATTGTCCTGTGTGTGTGTGTGTGCTGGCACCCCGCCCGGGGTTTGCTTCCTGCCTTGCGCCCTATGTTGGCTTGGATTGGCTCCAGCAGACCCCCCATGACCTTGTAGTTAGGATATAGCAGGTTGGATAATAGATGGTTGGAGGTCATAAAATGAATAATTCCAAATATCATATATACCCATGTCTCTGGTTTTTGTTAGTGCAGCTTTGACATTATAGACCATAAGGTGCATTGCATACTAATTCAGCATAAGCGGAAATGCTCAATAAAATTGAATAAAAAAATTCAAGTGACAATGAGTTAGCAAGAAAGCAGATTCACCAGCATTTGTGTGTCAGCTTTTATCCATCCAGATCACAGAATTTCCAATTCGATTGTCTCAAAACAGCACTCACATCTACGGTTATTCCCAGATTCAAATAAAAACAGTGCCGGATCCTGGGGTTGCAGAGGTAGTATGTATCGTGATCAAGTGAAGAAAGAAAGAAAAAAACGCTAACTTTTACAAGTACTATACATTTACAGTGGCTGTTACAGATGCAAACCAAATGTATATTTTTATTGTATATTAAACAATAAGAGCAGCTCACTGCTCAAAACGGCCAATCTACGAGGCAGTCAGGATCGAACTGGGGGACTCTTGATTACAAGTCAGCAATTATTAAAACTGCGCCACGGAAGCTGTTGCATTATCCTTGAACCTCTTGTGAAAGTGTTTATTTGATCTTTGGAATTCTGGCTTCACACATTACATAGTTTATGACTAAATTTTGTCATTGTTTTAACGATGTGTTTACACAGATTATTGTAGAAACGGAACACACATGAAATGCATGTGTTCCAAATAACAATCTATTTCCAAAACTCCAGCACTTCACTCCCAGATAATCAAGGCATGAGCTGGGAGAACTTTGTGCCCGTTCGGTGGGGAGGTTGGGGGGATGGAATAATAGGCTGCTTGTCTTGACCGGCTCATTCACAAGACAAAAGACACTGACAGAGAGGTGGGCCGGATTTACGAGTTTTTTCATGGGCTTTGGTAATTCTAGTTTTAAGCTTAATGGAATAGTGAGACCAAACTATATGTGCAGTTTTGGTCTCTGTTGTAAAATAACTTAAAGAAAAAAAGCAAAACAAATAGCAGCACCAGAAAAACGCCAGAGAAAAGGAGCCAAGCCAATTCCAGGACTACAGAGTACATGTTAAGAGGAATGATTCATTTGGGTGTAAATCAACGAACCAACCAGAGTAAATGTATGCATTGAATGACAGTGTATGTAAATTCAATATTTTATCAAATAAACCTTTATTCTTTGTTTCTCTGATCATTCTGACCATGCTGCAACAGACTGCTTTTGAAGAATGCTCCCTCTAAGGCATTTTGCCGAGGAGTAATTAAAAGATACATTGAAAAGCTTTTCTCCTGCCTGCTAACTGATTTGTTCTGTTAGGGAACGTTTCTTTCTTTAATAAGATGTTAAATTTGTACCACATTAGTCAACGGTTTGTAATTTGACAACACGCAGAAAAATAAGAAAATCTACAGACTGAAGCCAATGAAGCTGTTGCATAGCAAGTCATGACTGTGTTTGGATATCAGGGTTTGTGGGAAGTACTCAGGATAGAATCACCAAGAAACGTTTACTATTGTCATAAGACAGTGGATATGCAGTAATGATATGTTCTACAAGCTGACATGAAAAATTTGCATGACATAGTTTCACCAGCTTTTTGTTTGTATAGGATGAATGCATTCCAAATGCACAGTTCCACCAGATCATACAGGCTTTGTGAAGTGAATGTGAAAGGAGAGCCTCAAAGCAGAGATCCAGACCGGGAAAGGCGATTTATAGCACCAATTCAGTAAACAAAAACAGCAAAGAAAATGGTACATTTAAATCACCACAACAGAAGGTTCGCTTGCATGCCTATAGCTGGACAGCGTTGAACACACGTGCTGCACCAAACAGCACACTTAACACCACTTGCGAGTGCAACACACAACATCCCTGCTGTGCCATCTGACAACGTAGCACTCCCAAACCCTGCTGATGTGCCCTCAATACCCACTGCATGACAAAAGTGGGAGAGAAGACCACTTAGCTGTTTTGACAAGTCTGTGCACTGTTGGAAGGGGCTGTCGGAAACAGTGACTTTGAAAATCTTTATGGCATTTGTTAAGTTGCCTTTGCCCAATGGGATAGAAAGTGAATTCTTGATCCGCACGATCTACGCTAAGGTTTTGTAACTGACTTTTTGCCTTTTGCTGCACTTTGTACAGTGCTAAGGCAAACTTCATTCTTGTCATTCCATTTCAGTTCTAGCAATTTACTCTTTTGCCAAGCAGCTAGTGCACCTCAATGTAATTTAGCTCTGCCAAAGTTTTCAGGCGTACCACGACGTTTGGATGCTCTGTTCATATGCGTCAGTCATTCTTTGCAGAAAGATGTCAAGTATCCCCTGGTGAAGTAGGGTATGATCCAGAAGAGCATCGATCACAGCACTTATGACATAGCAATTGCATACTGATTGTATTTCAGATCAAACATTGTCAATTTCTTTGTGCACAGAACTGAATTCCAAATTTATCTCATTTTAGATTCACAAAGCTCATAAAACTTGCCACATCTTTCTCTTTTTTACACGTTATACTGTATCCATGACAGTCTACCCTTATAAGCCATGAGACTGTCATTGATGCCGACTTCACAGTCTGGAATGTAAACACTCTGAAACTGCTACAACTGTTTGGTATATCTCCCAAAGTTTTTTCAGTTTGGGTGCTGGATGGGTATTCTCAAAGTCTTCATTGTTGGTACAGTGCAGATTTCATAATTAATGAAAACCTATACTCGGACATAATGGCTCCAAAGAGCAGCAGCACTTTTACAGCACGAGTGATTCTTGGTTCTAACGCTTGCACAAGACACATCTGTACAGTCGTCCAAGTGGTATACGGGACTAACGGTTTTAGCACGATTTTTGCTCGGTCTAACACTAACACTACTGTCAAATGCGACAGCAACATTGTCAGCTTCGGTCTACTGAACATCCGCTCACTCACGAGCAAGGGATAGTTCATTCAGGATCTCCTCATTGATCGTAAGTTTGACTTTCTTGGTAGCAATCTCAAGACTTTTCACAACTTAATGAATCCACCAGTGTTTGTTTACACTGGTCAACCCCGTGCCTCTGGCCATGGAGGAGGTGTCTCGATAATTTATCGCAAGAAGTGGAAAGTGCTGCTGTTGCCTGCAACTGCTGTTAGCTCTTTTGAATCAACTGTGCGTTAATTGTCTGAACCAGTTCCTACCATTATTGCAACTGTCTACCGTCCTAAATCAAACAAGGATTTTTTGAACGATCTTGCTACCTTTCTTACCCATTTATCTACAATTACTCCAAATATAATTCTGCTGGGGGATTTTAATATACATCTGGACAATATAAATATCCATCTCACTAGAGACTTTTTATCTTGCCTGGAGAGTTTTGGATACCAGGCAGCACACTGATGTTCCTACCTATTGTAAAGGACATAACTTGGGTCTGATCTGGTGCTCTGGAGTTGTTCCTCTCGCTCTTACAGCAGATGAACTCACTATAACCGATCATTTTCTCCTTTCATTCAATGCTAAACTTACTTTTTCTGTTAATGAAGCTCCCCCGTCGCATAGATTTTCGTAACATTAAGAATATTAACTTGAATTTGCTGTCTTCTAGAATTGATTTCCAAATGGCACATCTCCCTGCCTACAGAAAAGATGCAAAACGTGTGCCCACATCTACAATACAGACCGTATAATTATACCAAACTCCCGACTTGAACATTACATAAAGGGATCATTTTCCTGCAGATCATTGAGTGTTGTCTATCTAATTCTCTGCATGAAATGTCCTGACACTACACTCTATGTGGGAGAAACTGGACAAACACTCCGCCAGAGAATGAATTTACACAGATTCCACATTAAACATGGCAACACAGATGTTCCTGTAGCGGCCCACTTCAACAGCCATGGACACTGTGAGAGGGACTTTAAAGTCACAGTGCTTATGGGCAACTTCAAAACGCAGCAAGAGAGAAAAGAATGGGAAGTTAAGCTCATGTTAAAATTTAATACATTACAGCATGACTTGAACAGATACAAGAGTTTTATAGCCAGATATGAAGACTGTTTGCATCTCTCAGACTGACACAGACAACCTGACTACAGATCTGCATTGTTTTGAAAAACTTCACAAACTTCAAAGGACTTTATTGGACAGTTATCTTATCTAAAGATCTTGACCATACATTGTTCTTCTATCTCCTGTTAAATTAATCTTAGCCTGAATGAACCTATTAATTTTTTACATTTAAGAGTTTTCATTCAAAAATTTACCATTGTTGTTTCTTGTCCTAGTGTGTGGATATGAACACAGGAAAATTCAGTTTCTGTATTACATCTTGCCTGAAGAAGGGGCCCGAGTTGCCTCGAAAGCTTGCATATTGTAATCTTTTTAGTTAGCCAATAAAAGGTGTCATTTTGCTTGGCTTTTCTCTACATTCATAATGGCTAACACGGTACAACAACCTAGTACTACAAATGGACTTTTATAATTTATCCACTCCCATAGAACTGGTCTCATATTATAACACTTGTCTTAATTGTATTCCTAATTCTCTTGCTCTGCTAAAAACTAGATCTGTTTCTTTTTCTGCCCCCTGGTTTACGCCTGAACTTCAGCTTCTGAAAGCGAAGGGCAGGCAACTTGAGAGGTTATATAAAAAAGCTGGACTCTTTGTCCACAAAGAGATGTATAAAAATCATGTACTCTACTACAAGGATTGTATAGCCCAAACCAAATCAAACTATTACACTCAGTTAACTACTTGTAATACAGGCAACTCCAAGTCTTTGTTTTCATTACTTAATAATGTTACACAAACTCCAAATTCCTTACCATCTCACCTTTACTCAACAGCTTTCTGTAATTCTCTTATGTCCTTTTTTAATGAGAAAATCCAGAGGATACATCAGCACCTCGGTCCAGATCCTCTCTGTATTTCTTCTGAGCTACACTAGTATATTCACTCTTTTTCTTCTTTCCAGCTTCCCACTTCCTCGGAAATCTCAAATCTCATCTGTAACTCCAAGTCGTCTACTTGTCAGCTGGACCCCCCTCCCTACAGTTCTGGTTAAAGCCTCTTTGGTCCCTCTCATTTCTGCCATCATTCACTCTTCTCTTACTACTTGTATTATTTCCTCATCTTCTACTACTAACCAATAATTTCTGCTCTATTTCTAATTTGCCCTTAATCTCTAAAATTCTCGAAAAAATAGTGGCTATCCAACTCCACTCCCACTTATCTCATAATAATCTATATGAAAATTTCCAGTCTGGTTTTCACCCCCTTCACAGTACAGAAACAGCACTTGTTAAAATTACCAATGACCTTCTTATGGCTATTGAGTCCGGTCTAATTACTATTCTCATCCTCCTTGATCCGAGTGCGGCCTTTGATACTATTTGTCGTACTACTCTCCTTACTAGATTATCTCCGATTGGAATTATTCACACTCCACTTGATTGGTTTAGATCCTACCTCTCAGGCCGCACTCAGTTCATTCAGCTTAAAACCTTCACATCCCAACCCTCCACTGTTACTTCTGGTGTGCTCTAGGGCTCTGTCCTGGGGACTTCTTTATATTATTTACCTTTTTCCCCTTGGAAATGTTTTGTAAATATAACATTAATTTTCACTGTTATGCTGATGACAGCCAGCTCTACCTTGCTAGTAAACCCACCTCTTCCTTTCCACCACCTTCGCTTATTGACTGCATTGCTGAAATTGAATCCTGGTTTTCTTCGAATTTTCTTACATTAAACAGTGACAAAACTGAGATTCTCCTCATTGGTTCAAAATCATCATTATCCAAAGCCAACAAACTTTCTCTTATTATTGAGAACTCTGTTGTTTCCCTGTCACCTCAGGTCAAGAAGTCTCTTTCCAATCTCACATTAATAACATCACCCGGTCTGCTTACCTATGTAATATTAATCGCATCCGCCCCTCCCTCACTCCCGATACCACTGCCATTCTTGTTTTATTTACTTATTCTTTGTTTGGTGTCCTTGAGCTTTCAGAAAGGCGGCTTGTATAAATTAAATGTAGTATTATTATTATTTGCAGAAATTGTCAGATGATTCTACACTTTTGAGGTATATTGATAAAGGGGGATGAGACAGAGTACAAGGTTCAGAGTATTGTCTACAACTTTACATCAGCAAAACCAAGATACCAGTTGTTGAGTTTTGCTGCACCAAAGAGACCCTGTATCTGGTCACTATTCATGGAGTGGATGCAGAGGTGCTGCACTCCCATACGTACTTGAGGGTTCACATTAATGACAGGCTGTACTGGTCTGATAGCACACAGAAACTACATATGAAAGGGCACAGCAAGCTCTTTGGTCAAAGCAAGCAGTGACAACTTTCACAACTCTGTGATGGCCAGCGCACTTTATATGCTTTGTTCTGCTGAGATGGTAACATTTCAAGAGAGACCCACTAAATCAACAAGCTAATTAAAAGTGCAGGCTCAATTATGGGACATACTTCGCACCACCGAAGGTAGTAGCAAAACAGAGAATTAAAATAAAATTGAGTGCCATTATTAACAATGCTGAACATCTCACTGAATACTTCCAGCCAAACCATACCATTCAGCAGAAGCGAGGCAAGAAACACTACTGTGGCTCTTATACCAACAGCAATATATATGCCTGCATGATGCCTCACTGTGACTGCCAAGTCAGACATTTTTCTTTTTTCAGTTTTTTTTTTTTAGTAATTCTGGTGCGTGTTTAAATTCCATTTTGTGTGTGTGTACACATTTACCTATCTATTTAAAGAGCTTCTGAAAAAGCTAAAGTTTCACACAGGCACAAATAAAGTTCCATCTTTATGCACAGAATCAGATTCTCATCACAGTTTTGACTTTATTGAGAACAAAACATTTGCTGAAGGACTTGATTTTTAAGTACTGCTTAGTATAACTTTGAAGTGTTGTGGCATGTAGTTTTACAGCACAAGCATCATGGGGTCAATTAAAATACTGGTGTTTGCTGTATATACTGCCTATGTTATTTTTCTGGGCAGTGCTTTTAATCTCAATTTTAGATTATCTGCAAGATATTCTAATGTACCAATGAATAATTTTATGCTGTACTGCACCTTTTGGAAGTTTCAAGTGAAGCTTCGATGGAATCTCACTGAATCATGCTGCTTGTGTTGAGAGAAAGAGAGAAAGAAAAAGGGGGAAAAAAAAAGCTTCGTCAATTTGTGACTTGACCATGGTTATAATCCCTCCTGCTGCAACTCCCCAAACCCCCCCACCCGTTGAAAGGGTGGACAGGACAGTGCAATATTTTGAAGAGAGTGTGAGAAAAAAAATGAAAAAAAGTGATCGATGCAGGTGGGATTAGACCTTAAACATGTCTCATATGTTCACAACCCAAGTGTCAGAGAAACACTGGTTTAAGCAAGTGTGTGACTAGCACTGGGGAAGTTTAACATTATAAAAGGATTTGGTGCAGTGGATTGCACCTGTTAACTTGATAAGGAATTTCTCAAAAAGAAAATACTGACAGACAGAAACATGTTAAGGGGAAGTTTCACCCCAACATTAGACAGTCTGTCTTCAGAAAGAGAACCACTTGACCACCTGGACTAAATCATCAAATAGTGTTTATAGACATTAGGCCTTTGGGGACTTTCCAATCTGGACTCAATGTTATTTGGAAAATATTAAGTGGAAAAGATGTTGGTAAGACTTGTTGGACAGAATCACTTGCTCTCATCAAAATTGTTCTAAAATGTAATACAACTGTAAGAATACCTTGACACAGTCGGTTAAAATTTATCTGAAATAAAAACCTGCATCCTTACTTTCCTATGTTGCTGCTGTAATAATATTACATCATATTTCTTTAAATCTGAAATGGCCATACACCAAAATCTGGTGGGCTGCCAGAAAACTTTAAGCCATGTAATCCCAATAAAGTCCTGAAACATGACATTATCTTCTAAGGTGAGAAAAAGTTAAAACAATGTTGTGTGCAAAGTCAGGATGGACTCTACCCATTTGCGATGGGAAAAGAAATTTTCACTGATGACACTAGAACAGTTGTGGGTTGAAGATCGTTACCATGAAGAGTAATTCTCGCATGGCAATGTTTTATCTATTTATGTGTGGATCAGCTTTTCCAGTAGTATAGTATGCTATGTAGATAGTGAATACAGCTTAATGCATTGGTACCCAATCTCAACTGAATCGGTGTTAAATACCTATACCTCAAAATGTGGCCAGCCAGCCAGCCACTTTATTTTATATACAATTTGAGAAAATGCTACAAGCCAGAAAATCTCAGGATACTTGGAAAGGCCATATGTTAAAAGAGTCTATAGGAAAATGAAGACTTGTGTATCAGGATGGAAGAAACTGAAATGGAACTCTAAGAAGTGAGTTTTCCAAATCAGTTTAGTTCCATTCTGCAAGTACCTGTATAACATTTGCCAAACTTGGTGGTAACCCACCAGAATGAGCATGGTAAATTCACATGAATTACTGAGTAACCAGAGGTACAAACCTTCAAACACATGCTCCATTATAAAATGCCATGTATTCCTTTACCAAACATACATGGAATAAGTACATTTTTCTATTATACCAATCACTAATATTTTCATTAAATTAGGCTTGCTTTAAAAATATTATGTTGTGAACATTCAACAGTAGTCCTTGTTAAACTGTAGTATTAGCAAATAACAAAAGGAGACTCACTGATAGATTAAAATATATCATCCACTTGACCGGTATATCATTTCAAGAGTACTGTAATTTGCTTTTTTCTTTTACCAAGGCTAATACGTACCTCAACCTGAAATCCCAAAATAAAGGCTTTCACAAAGTCTGCAGCTTTTGTCAGTGAATTTATATCCTTTGTTTCAGTGCATGTCTGTTGAAAGAGAACATAAAGGCAGCAATCTTAGAATTTGCTATGCTTTGTAATTTTCTACTAAATAATTTGGAATATTACTCTTGCTTCCCTATTGGTCTTCTTGCACGAGCGCACACACACACACATTCATCTCCCATGTAGATATGTAACATTTGGTGAGAATAAATAAAACAATATTATATAATAGTTATGTTGCATTGTTTACAGTCATATGAAAAAGTTTGGAAACCCCTCTTAATTCTTTGGATTTTTGTTTATCATTGGCTGAGCTTTCAAAGTAGCAACTTCCTTTTAATATATGACATGCCTTATGGAAACAGTAGTATTTCAGCAATCTCGCTTCGGGATGCACTTTAGCATGACGTTCCCGATTTTCCCAAAAGAGTTCAGAAACCTCACAAATGAAGAAGAAGAAGAAGAAAAGGATTATTCGGCTTCTGATTGATAACTGTGCTGCCCACAACATGCTTCCGCATTTAGATAATGTCTGCGTTGAATTCTTCCCGCCCAATTGTACAGCAGTGCTCCAGCCATTGGGTTTGGGCATCATTTGCACCCTGAAAGTGTATTATCGCAAGGAAATGCTGAGAAAAATTCTCACCAGCATAACTTGTAGATAGAAGATTAAAATTAATGCGAAAAAAGCTATTGAAATGATTGCAAATGCCTGGACGCAAGTTAAAGAAAGCACTATAGCAACAAATACAGAATCTCATTACAACAAAATATTTTTTAGGTTCCTGGCAGTTCGTTGTAATGGAATTTTACCTGTATTTGCACTATAGGCATACAGGCACTATTGGGCACCCCACCTTTACCCACTCTGCAGACTCAGTGTCCAGCCAGGCTGGAGGAGCCCGAGGAGGAAAATCTGAGGCAGCGGTGGAGTGGCAGCATGTGGGGCTGAGGCAGAAGATACCCGTTGTTCAAGTTGGCAAATAAAGTGGTTGCATTCAAAGCCAAACTAGATTTATGGGGCAGACGCGTGGACATTGGGATTTTTTATATGTTTCAAACGTTACCAGAGGTTGTTAAAGATACCAAGCCATGGCCTGCTTTCTCCCATCTGGTGTATTATCACCAATCTCAGCTTTCAACAGAGTTTGAGCATTATTCCCAACCACAAAAGACCCCCAAAATGGGAAGGAATGGATCCGTGAACCACTTGTGAATAAGCCAGGTGAAATCAACTTTGTCTGTGCTTGAAGAGGATCAACTGCTTGAGTTTGCAAATGATGATGGCCTTAAAAGTATGTTTGAGACAACATCAAATCTCCATACATTTTGGATTAAAAGCGGAATATCATGAGGATGCCACAAAAGCACTGAAAAGTCTGCTTCCATTTCCAACAACCTATCTTTGTGAGGCAGCATTTTCTGCAGTGACATCAACCAAAACGATATCATGAAGTAAAGTGAACATAAGCAACACACTTCGCGTGTCACGGTCTTCCATCGTCCCTAGATGGGATCATCTGGTTGAAGGAAAACAAGCTCAGGGCTCCCACTGATTCTGCATTAGGGTAAGTTGTATAATTACTATTACGATATTATAACTTAATAATAGAAATGTAAAGTAAATTGTGTATAAAACTGCCGTCGCATTATTGGCACACAAATTAGCTATCTGCACAAGACAGAAATGTTGAAGCGAGCAGTATCAGATACCCTAACTACATTGAAAAAACTAAAAACACAAGCTTTAAAGCAAAATTGAGGGCACAACAATATCCTGGCAACTTTTACAAATCTGGACAACTTTTCTGCAAGTTTTCCCAGCATACCATGGACCGGACACGAAAAAGATACTTGCAATGACCATGTCAAATCTAAAATCCATCTCAAAAACAAGGAGAAATTAAGATCAAAAAGTTCTTCCCTTTTGGTAACAATAGAGGAAATGACAAAATTGTCAGATGCAAGATGTGTGTTTAGGGCGTCTAAAACGATCTGTGTAAATAGGAAATGACAGAGGAAATGCGAGGCAAGAAATTCTGAACACGCAGTTAAAACAGAAAATGCTTTCATATTGAAGTGTAGGATATGTGAAGACTGAAGTCCAAATATCCAAGAAACACTTTCACAAAAGAGTTAACAAGTATGCTTTTAATCAAGAGTAAAAGCAAAGAAAAAAGGAATTACTCAATTGACATATTGCTGAAATTCAACAATCAGTTGGAACAAAGTAAAAGACATTTGCATACATGCGTTTGCAGGTTTCATTTTCAACCAGTTGCCACAGTGGTAATGCTGTTCTGTCTTTGATCTACACAGATGGTGCAGTGGAAAAGCTACTGCTTAGCAACCTTGAGATAATAGGTTTGAATCTCTCGTTATCCCAGCAATCAATGGTTTGAGTAGTGAGCTGCTGCTATCATTATCATCATATAATAAAAACAAATTTGATGCAAGTCTGTAACATCCTGTGTAAATTTATGGTACTTGTAAAAGTTAGCAAAAAGGATAAAAGCAGACATACAAACCCAGCTCAATCATTTGTTCTTGGTGTCTTGTTGAGCAACATACACTGCAATGTCTATGGTAGATGTTACTTTTCCCCACACACTGACATTTACATCAACATGCCGAATGATTTTTTGGAGACACCCTTCAAATTAAGTGTTACTGAAATTCATCACACTTTAGTGTTCTGAGACATCAGTACCAATACCCAGCCCTACTAATATCTGAAACTAGAAATAAAACTCAAGACTCTATCCTCATTTAAATTTCAAAATACTACAGCGAGGGACTTTTAGCTATATCTACAGATGAATATTTCCAATAGGTCAGGAATAGGAACTCCGATTAGCTGAACTGGTGATGCTAAATTTTCCTCTGATGTATAGGTGTTCATTCTTCAATGACTTTGTGCCCTACCCGGGAATTGTTCCTCACTTTTGCCATATGCTTGCTGGGATAAGTGGGTATAGAAAGATGGAATTATTATTTGCACATTTTTGTGCAGTACTGTGTTTTTGGGGAGGATTTTCGTGGTGTAATAGTGCTATCAGACAATACAAAACATAATAGGGAGTCTTTCATGCTGATGTACTTGCCCCTGTACGTCCTCATCATGAATGCTGTCAAAGTATAAAAGGTTCTTTACAAATGGGTTAATCATGTCAATTTCTGATTAAACCCCCATTTGCAGGATATATATTTTTATATGAATACATTCATCAGTTTGGTCTCTCACAATAAAATTTGCCATATCCTAATGAGTATTCTGCTTTATTTAATCACGACAAATTTTAAGTAAATAAGCACCTGGAGACATAATCCCAGACAGATTGAAAATCAGCATTGTAATACTGGTAAGGAAATAACTTTGGTTTTCAACACACTAGTCTTTGTGCATAATGTATATTTGAACATGCAGTTGCTGGTATAATTAAACAGGTGAGGTTGAAAAATTAGCTTAAACATGAACATTTGATTTGTGCATGTCTGCAAATATCCCTTGCTTCAGCAGTCAGAATTTCACTGTCAGTAGCTCTATTCCGTGGACTTCATTGGTCATTTTAGCTATTAGTTTTCCCTTTTAGAACAGAGAGTGAAAACTGAAGCCAATGTGCATCTTTCGCCAAATTAGAAGGAAAATGTGCTTAAAATTTGTCATTTGTTCCTTAGTCAGAGATAGCCCAGTAGTTTTAAAATTTGAGCCATGGAGGATTTATCATGCTCAAATATTCAGCCCATCTTAAAATTCAGTGTCTATTTAGATTAGGGTAAAAAATAAATTTCGAAATGTGGTTTTGATGCACTAAAATAATCAAAACTTGTTAAAATTAACTTCATACTGTACACACGGGAAACTTTCAAATGCATTTTTGTTATTAACATAATTCAAAAAGTGACTTCAACATTATTTTAAAAAATAACCCAAGTACGAATTCCCTGAGGAAAATACACACACAAAGTTTGGAAATACACAGATGACATACACTCCGCAAAATAAGAGAATAACTTACACAACACACAAAAATCAGTGACAAGGCAATATGATCAAATAAAGTGAACATACAAAACCTATTTCATACCAACCTTAATTTCAACATTTCTTGTTTTCAAGTTGAATCTTATCTGGAGATGCAAATACTCCACAACTGGAGAAAAAATTTTCATCCAATTTTCTTTTAAGGGAGTATAGCGATGCGATGGTACAGGAATTCGACGCATATCATCCAATCCACCCTAGGTAAAAGCATTATAAAATAAACAATTAAGTATGTAAATACTTTTATTAGTGTTTAAGAGAATTAATGCGAGACCAAGCTCTTAAGCAACTGTACAGTTGTGCTTGAAAGTTTGTGAACCCTTTAGAATTTTCCATATATATTTTTGCATAAATATGACCTAAAACATCATCAGATTTTCACTTAAGTCCTAAAAGTAGATAAAGAGAAACCAGTTAAACAAATGAGACAAAAATATTATACTTGGTCATTTATTTATTAAGGAAAATGATCGAATATTACATATTTGTGAGTGGCAAAAGTATGTGAACCTCTAGGATTAGCAGTTAGTTTGAAAGTGAAATTAGAGTTAGGTGTTTTCAATCAATGGGATGACAATCAGGTCTGAGTGGGCACCCTGTGTTATTTAAAGGACAGGATCTATCAAAGTCTGCTCTTCACAACACATGTTTGTGGAAGTGTATCATGGCATGAATAAAAGAGATTTCTGAGGACCTCAGAAAAAGAGTTGTTGATGCTCATCAGGCTGGAAAAGGTTACAAAATCATCTCTAAAGAGTTTGTCTTCACCAATCCACAGTTAGACAGATTGTGTACAAATGGAGGAAATTCAAGACCATTGTTACCCTCCCCAAGAGTAGACAACCAATAAAGATCACTCCAAGAGCAAGGCGTGTAATAGTCGGCAATGTCACAAAGGACCCCAGGGGTAACTTCTAAGCAACTGAAGACCTCTCTCATGTTCATGAGTCCACCATCAGGAGAACACTGAACAACAATGGTGTGCATTGCAGTTTGCTAAAGATCACGTGGAGAAACCAGAAGGCTATTGGAAGAATATTTTGTGGACGGATGAGACCAAAATAGAACTTTTTGGTTTAAATGAAAAGCATTATGTTTGGAGAAAGAAAAAACACTGCATTGCAGCATAAGAACCTTCTCTCATCTGTGAGACATGGTGTTGGTGGTAGTATCTTGTTTTGGGCCTGATTTGCTGCATCTGGGCCAGGACAGCTTGCCTTCATTAATGTAACAATGAATTCTGAATTCTATCAGGGAATTCTAAAGGAAAATGTCAGGACATCTGTCCATGAACTAAACCTCAAGAGAAGGTGGTTTATGCAGCAAGACAACGACCCTAAGCACACAATTCGTTCTACCATAGAATGGTTAAAGAAGAATAAAGTTAATGTTTTGAAATCGCCAAGTCAAAGTCCTGGCCTTAATCCAATCGAAATGTTGTGGAACGACCTGAAGCAAGCAGTTAAGGTGAGGAAACCCACCAACATCCCAGAGTTGAAGCTGTTCTATACGGAGGAATGGGCTAAAACTCCTCCAAGCCAGTGTGCAGGAATGATCAAAAGTTACCGGAAACGTTTAGTTGCAGTTATTGCTGCTTGGGGGATGGGTTACACCAGATACTGAAAGCAAAGGTTCACATACTTTTGCCACTCAAATATGTAATATTCAATCATTTTCCTTAATAAATAAATGACCAAGTATAATATATTTTTGTCTCATTTGTTTAACTGGTTTCTCTTGATCTACGTTTAGGACTTGAGTGAAAATCTGATGATGTGATTATGTTTTAGGTCATATTTATGGAGAAATATAGAAAATTCTATAGGGTTCATAAACCTTCAAGCACAACTGTATATACTTTGATAAGATTACTCCTTCCTACATAAAAGAATATTACAGATAAATTACCAATTAAGTGTCATTTAATATAAAATGTCACTTAACATACAGTATACAGAGAACTATTAGCTTCCGGTAACTATTTCAAATAAAAGGTTCTTTATTTTAATGCCGGAGTAAATGAGTCTACCGATTAACAATATAAACTACTCGGACCTGTGAAAGAAATTGTTTATTCTAATTAGATAAACACTCTGATCTATTAGTAGAAGTAGACAATACTACTGGGTGTACTGTATAAATCACCAGTTTGCTTTTTGTGATTCAAATGGTCTTGCAGTTAGGAGCACTGTAATCAAAGGACATTTACGTAAAAAATATTCTTGTACAGATTAGAATTTGCATCTTAACTATGAGAAACAGTCAGAGATTTCTCCCAAAGAGCCTTTAGTGTTGTCTTGGCTGTATGGCTTCAGGGTAACTGCTGTACTGAAAGGTAAACCGTCACACCAGTCTTGTGCCCTTTGGACCAGGTTTTCTTCGTGGACCTCTTTGTAATTAGAAACATTCATCCTTAATGCAATTCTGATCAGCCTCCCTACCCAATTTTGCCCAGAGAAATCAATTTTTGCATCATAAGACCAGAGAATTAAATTTTCCTTAGGCTTTCAGAGTCCCTTAAACTGCCACACTACCAAACACCACATGACTCATGAAGCACTGCTGATAACGTCATACTCCCGACTGACTCTCTCATCTCAGTTGAGGATTTCTGAAGGTCTCTGACCAAGGCCCTTCCTTTCCCAGTTACTTAGTTTAGCCAGATTACCAACTGTAGGAAGAGTTTGGATAGTTCCAAACTTCCTCCTGTTAACAATTAGAGGCCACTGTACTCCTGGGAACACCCCAAGTTTTTTTTTTTTTTTTTAAATTCCCTTGTCCTGACCTATTCCTTGGACTTCATGGACATTTTCTTGTCAGGACATGCAGTGCCAGTTGTGGAACTTGATATACAAAAAGTATGTGCCTTTCTCAACTATGTCCCAATATTTAAATATGCCAAAGGTGGACACCAATCAAATGCAAGACAAATCAAGAATAATTAAAGCAAACAAGATTCTCCTGACCACAATATGAACGAAAGATCTGTTTTATACATTTTAATACATTTACAGAAAGATCGGAAATGTGTGTGGCCGAGTGTATATTAAAGGGCTAAATGGCTAATTTATCCATTTAAAATTATATCTACAACACAAGAAGTGTACAGAATGCGAAAGGATTTGAATACTTTCGAAAGCCACTGTACAGTATAGTTTATATCAGATACGCATACCATTATGCTTGCCATTCTCAAATTTACACAATCTCTATGTCCCTTGACAGCAGTCGAGACCAAGTTAAACGGATATTTATATTATCTCAATGCGTTACAGATATGATTAAATAATAACATATCCACGTAGACAGTAAAAACTTGCTTTCAGCGAAAAGCACAGTAAAACAGTAACTACGTACTGGTGAAGTCACGAAAAGCCCTTAACTTCGACAATATTTAAAAAAGTAAAACGTAGTACGAATTAGGTGGCAAGACTTACAAAACGTGGATCATATTTACAATTTGACTGACAAAACCTTAAAGTGCATATTTACTTAATAATTAAACTTTATTTCTACTGTTACGTTCTTCGAAGAGTACGCGGAATAATATATTTTGAGCTGCTGAAAAAGTTTTTACCACCAACAACAGAAAAATATCAAACCACTTACTTAACTACTACAGATTTTCACTTACCATTAACTTATCTCCTGAAAGCGGTGGAAAATCTGGCCTTTTGCTTGGGCCTTGTGCATCGGTTTCCATCTGGACACGTTCTAGTTTACGTTTACGACTCTTTTTTTCACTCACTGTTTTAAAGTTATCATTTTGACATTCACTTTCCAAGCTAACGTCTGTAGTATTTCTTTCCTTGTCAGTAATGTCCGGATCCATTGGTAGCTACTTAAGAATAACGTAGCAATCGTACTTTATTGTTTATTTAAAAATACAGAGAGAACCCTTTAAAGGTACTTACAATCGAATAATCAAAGTTAAGGCATGGAAACGCAAGTACCAAATTTTCACACGAGGACAGCACGCATATCGGGTTGCGACATACGTCATTTAAAAGCGACGGACCCACTGATTTGGTGCTATTACAAGCTTTTGCCCGATGTTATTCTACCAAGCGAAATAATATATACTTTAATTAATTATATGATTTACTTTAAATATGTCAGTCATTGAAAATATCCCTTTTAGAAAAAATAGTTAAAAGAGAGCGTAATCAAGGAAGAATTTTAAGTTTGTATAAACATTTGAGATCTGCGAAATGCCAGAATGTAAGCTAGCATATACAATAACACAAAGATGCGATCCTGTTAACTGTAACAGGCGCAAATTAGACAGCTAATATCTAGGGGGTCCTCGTTTCACCGTTTCTCCAACCTAATACACGTTGTGGTTACCTATTCCCGTGCTCCATAGTGGATAGTGTGATATTTTGAATACATTGCCTCAATGTCAGTCTCCTTGGACAAACCGCAGATTATTTCACATATTCAGAAAAGTCTGAATTATACAGTCTTTGATACTAAATGGATTCCATGTAGTGCTAAGTTTGTCTGTATGGGCAATTTCGCAAGGGGCACCGGCGTAATACAAGTGTACGAAGTTCAGCAAGGGGAGGTGCTGCTAATCAAAGAGGTATGCTATCTGATGTTTTAATTATTTATTTGTTTGTGTGTTTGTTTATTTGCTGATGTTAACATTTATTAAATTGAGTCATGACTAAGGTGCTTTACTGATATTAAAACTTGGAAGTGTAGACCGAAATGTTTTTGATAACGACATAAACGAATGGTTACCATGGTTACCGTAGTTGCCATAACTTTCCTTACATTATTTGGTGCAGCAGCCCCCACGCTTTCCCATATAAATCACTTTATTTTACTCTATGATTAACCGCTACTAGCCCTAATAAATCAGGCATTTTTTATGAAAATGTATTTGTTTTGTAGATGCAATTCTTGAATTTAATGATATTTGCTTATACGTCCTTGGAGAAAGTAAGCTAATACTTGCTTAATTTGTAGCTATTAGATTCGGAAAATGTTTCATAGAATGACGAATATTAATATGCCCGTTCAAATGTTATATGCACGGAAAAAAATTATACACAGCAAAGTAAAGCGTGACACAACAACCTTAACTCTGTATCTTAGTATTCTTAAATCTACTTATTTTGGCTATTATAGGTCGCAAGTAATTGTATTATATCTGTTTAAGGAGCTAGGAAATATTGTTCCACTATCTAGAAAACATAAGAGGGCTGAACTAAGTAAGCAAGAAATAGAGCATCCATCGCATTGCAGAAACAAGTTTATCAGTATGGATTTTGTCAGGGCAGATCATATCTTTCTGATATTCTGGAGTTTTAGGAGAAAGCAAAAAAAAGTATATATGATGAAATATATACACCTATTATTTATTTTGAATTTCAAAAAGCTTTTGATAAGGTACCTCGTTAGGGGCTTGTAATTATTCTAAATAAAGTGGACAGTAAAGGTGTATTGTAGATATACTATTGGTTAATCACCGACAGTGGATGACTATGGTGTTGGAGACTTTTTCATAATTAGGGGATGTTAAAAGAGGGGTTTCTGTTAACTGTACATAGTTGTATGCAAAAATGTGACACCTCTGGCCAAATTGTATACATTGTTGACATTTAAAGTAAGAAAATTGTAAATGCTACTTAAACAGCAAATAACCTTAAACAATGTAATTTCATTAAAATTTAATGTGCGGTTAAGATTAATTTGATGAATGAAAAAAATGTAAATTAAATAAAAGAGTAAAAGGCCTTCGTAAGACTACTAGCAAAATACCCGCGCTTCGCAGCAGCAAAATACTGCCTTAACATTTTTTATTAAGAAGAAAATTAAACCTTTTTAAACTGAAAGAAAATATGCCAATAATTATTTAAGGATCTCTTTGTATACCACATTGTGAGTTCGGCCCTCCGGTTGTAATATGACCAAGCTGTGCGCTGAGCTTACTCTTGAGCATGCAGCGTACAGTTGGCCATGTGAACAGTAATCTTGTTTCAAATCTCACAGCTTGGATTGCTGCTGTTATAATCGGTTTGAGTTTCATGGTTTGCTTCAATTACGACAGTATTTGCAGGACTTGTGTTGAAGTGACATTCGGCAACTGTCAAGCGTTGTAAGCATACAACCGGTTTCATCGATAACTTCACATCCAGCTTTTGAGAGTTTAAACATCCATAAACATGAAAGTGTCCATTACTGAAATCGTCACCTTTGAACCTAAGATGTTTAAGAGGCATTGGCAGTTGTCGAAAGGTGTAAAATATTTGGCCATTTCGGTACACTTGAAAGCGACAACCGAACAATTCAGCGGCAGCCATCAACTCACATGCAGAACCGTAGGTGAAGGGCTTCAGCATTTCACTCTTATAGTGCTCCTGTGTAGTATAATTATCTCCTGTACCGTCATCAGTCCACACCTTGAACCTGTCCCAGTCATTCAATACATAAGACACAATGTTCCTCCGGATATCAAAAGTGAGTAACAAAGAGAATGGAAAAGGTGGGTGCCATCTCTGGGCATGGAAACCACTCGGTAAGTGACAGTTCTTTGATCGATGGAGATCACCTCGATAGACATGTGAATGGGGGTACGGTTGGAATGATAAAGGAAATGGGTACCTGAACAATGTACAGTAAGTCTAAAATACCTACACAATAACTATAATCGTAATAAACGAACAATAAAACAGCGGAGAAGTCGTGGATTAAATAAAAAGGCTGTAGTTATCAGCAGGGAGATGTGAATCCCGTGGCGAAGCAAGGAAGGGAATGTAGAGACCAGAGTGATGGACGGCCTTATATAGGTAGGCAGCCAACAACGTAGGAGGCGTTGGGATGGAGGACCCAACGCCGCCTCACATGGTGACCGAGCTGCAGGCTATGGACGTATATAGCGTTGGGAACCCGCATACGTAAGTAACAAAGACGTTGAAAAGTTCAATATGGCGGCCGACAATGGCATCATACCACCAAAATAAGTACGTACATTGGTTTCGGTTAGCGCAGGGAAGCCGCCTACCAAATTTCGTGAAGATGGGGCCATAAATAAGAAAGTTCAACATGGCGGACATTGTCGACCGTTATGACCGTTACGCGTAGAATTTCGAAATGAAACCTGGTTAACTTTTGTAAGTAAGCTGTAAGGAATGAGCCTGCCAAATTTCAGCCTTCTACCTACACAGCAAGTTGGAGAATTAGTGACGTTGGAAAGTTCAATATGGCAGCCTACAGTGGCGTCATACCACCTAAATATGTACGTACATCGGTTTCGGCTAGTGCAGGGAAGCCGCCTACCAAATTTCGTGAAAATGGAGCCATAAATAAGAAAGTTCAACATGGCGGACTTTGTCGGCCATTATCGACCGTTATGACCGTTACATGTAGAATTTCGAAATGAAACCTGCTTAACTTTTGTAAGTAAGCTGTAAGGAATAAGCCTGCCAAATTTCAGCCTTCTACCTACACGGGAAGTTAAGAGTGAGGGAGTGAGTGCCTTTTATAGATAACCTAAAAGCTAGTCAAGATTGTAGATGATCTGAAACTGGGTGGAACAGCAGATAATTTAGAATCACCCAGTTAAAGTATTAAAGTTAAAAGTGCTTGTCGAATGTATTCCCTTACTCAGCAGTGTAATATGGACTTACTGTAGGTGTGCCTACTGAATGAATATTATGTTGAGTGCAAAAATAGTATAGGTTGTGCTTCTTTTAATTAAGAATAATGCAGATTATGCTGCTAATCATATTAGTTTAATATCAGTTAAGACAGATATTTTTATATGTATTCTGTCTAAAACAATTACCAATAATGATTTGTACCAAACAATTAATATTTTAATATAAGTGTGTTGTTACTGTATTGTATTTTGATGATTTAGCTCTAACTAGAACAAATCATGAATCAGATGTTTGCTGCTTTCATTTGCACTTCAAATATCTAAATGGATGAGGCTGATATCACATGTGTTTTACAAAGCTCTAAAGCAGGGGTTCTTAAAGCTTTTAATCTGAGGACTCAAATGTGAAAATCAATACTGTACTGGTGCCCAGGAAGAGGATTATTATCATAGTGGTAAATGAGGTAAATTACAGTGGCCATACAATTAAAAAGGTAAATGCATTTGTTTCCCTTCAGTCATATTTCTTATATGAATATTTCTAAAAGGGGAAAAGTGGGAGTCTAGTGTTTTGTTAAAAAAACAATACTCTGTTTATCCAAATTCAAACGATGTTACCTCATTACAGGGGGAGCGAATGTGCATGCATGTGCGCACAGTAGGTCCAGATCAGCTCTGCCAGTCAGCCTAACCTGCATGTCTTGGACTGTGGGAGTATATGGCGAGAACACGCAAACTCCACATAGAGAGCACCTGAGGCTTAAACTTAAAAGAGATATCGTTCAAAACAAGAAAAGATTTCTGACATGCGTCATTGCCAGTGGAATTGCATTTTTTAAGCTTTAGTTAAGCAGAGCGAGATTTTTATTGGGTGTGGAGTGAGGATTTGATAATTATTGAAAGCATGCTGTGAATGTCCAGTTTACTTTGTAATTTTTCTTATGGCACCAGTTAAGGAATGAAGTATTTAAAAAATGAATTAATCAATGCAGTTTGTTTACCTTGTCTTAAGCAACATTTAAAATATTTTTCAAGTGAGCTCCACTATTAACAATACATTTATCTAAATTTATCTTGGTAAATAGTTTAAAATACACTCAAAATATTTTGTTGGATTTACTTAACTGTGCAAATAAATACAAATATTTAGTATTGTCTCCTTAAATGACTTACACTCATTCAACATAATGTGGTCAAACTAGATCAAACACATTTCCTTATGTTCAAGAAACTAAACAAGCTCAATGTTGTTTTATTTTTCTGGATTTAATGTACAAACTAAATGGACTTAATAAAAAATATATCACAGTATTTTGTCTTTACTTAGCTGTAGATAGTAATACTAATTAATTACATCTAGTGTAGATAGATAGATAGATAGATAGATGCTATATTAATCCCAAGGGGAAATTCACAATAATAAATATTCAAGCAATATCAACACTATTAAATTTAGTGTGTAGTCATTCAGTTATTACCACATAAGCTAATCAAGTTATATTTTGGTTGATTGTATTTTCATGCAAATGTAACATTAATTAAATAACTGTTTTGGAAACAAAGACAAAAATGCTTTTCTGATGTAGGGTGAATGACATGCATCAAAAATAAGTCTCATAAATCGTCTTCACAAACCCCTTCAAAATGCACAGCATTTGGAATAAAATCAATTTACCAAGTCTTTAACTTTCCTTAAGGTGTGAGGATCCCTTGGAATGTGGTGTTAACAAAAGGGACCGTTCTTTATGGAAAATATAACACTTTATACAAATATTGGATAGTAAATGTACATAAAACAAACTTTTAACTGTATATAGGGAAAGTGGAAATACCATGTTTTGAGGATTAGAAAGTTATTAATTCTGAGTAAAATTAACATGAAATTAGTGAGTAATGACAATAGTCATGCTTAGGTTATGCTTCTGTTGAAAGAGACAGTAGTCGATATAATTAGAAAATGGTATGTTATACCAGAAAATATTGTTTTAAGTTCAACTAACTTGAATTGGGTGCATGAAGTGAACATCTCTAATAGTTTATTTGAGTGCTCTGGTTTCCAATTAGCAGTTCAATTAACCAGACAAATAAACTAAGTTATTCCTAAAAAAATATACACTATGCATACTTTATACGGATGATAGGATAAATCTTGCTTAATAATTCAGTGATAGTTCAGTTTGAAATGTTTAACTCTACTGATTAACACTGTATTGAATGTCTACTGCTTGTCTCAACGTTTTGATATTTCCTGACGCATTTCTAAATAGTTAAAAATAAACATGTCTTTCACAATACCAGTAGATTACATACTTTTTAATGCTGGTTTTCCAAAGTAAGAGACGGTGCCACTAATCCGTAGTATGTTTACTTAAGAAATGTAAATCATGTACTGTAGTTACAATTAGTTTTTATGAATAAAAAATATCACAATGCAGAAACTCTAGACATAAAGCGCTGACCTGGCTGAAATCAAATTCTTTTCCAGTAGCTATGTAGAGGGCAGACTAAAAAAAAAATCAAAGCAAGTTATTATTTTTAAGCAGTCATTACATTTTGATATTGTCATAATGTCCTCAATTTACCATGAGCATAAAGATCCTACAGTCCAGACTGTCAATCTGTCATTTCAAAGGACTGATTAGTAAAGGAGCTTTGTATGTTTCAACTGTACTAGCAAAACATATTTAGCTTTACATTATCTTGTTCTGTGGCTCCTTTAAGATACTTGGCACAAGTGTAGAGGCAGTGCTCCAAAAAGTAATTTGTTTTTGTCAATATCCATTTTTAAATTAATGTATATTAAAAACAGAGTTCATGTGAATTTTACAGATGGATCATCATTGTAGAACTTGATTAGTAATACAGTAGAGCCCCGCAAAGTCGCGGTTCAGGGTTCGCGGACTCAGTTGTTCGCAGATTTTTTCTCAGAACCTAACTATTAATTGTTAGCAGAAAGCACAAATATTCTCCGCAATTTTTTATGCCTTTTTTGTGGCAATACTGTGCTGTAGAGAGAACAGGAAGCAACCGCTGAGGGAAACATGGTTTGGGATGGTGAAAGTAGCCAATCCTAGAGTGTTATTCATTTCTCCTTGCTGCTGATTGATTGCTGCCCTGTGACGCGTCTCCAGGTGAGTGGGTTTACCACCACTGAGGGAAACGCGGTTTGGGATGGTTAAAGTAACCAATCTGAGAGCGTTATTCATTTCTCCTTGCTGCTGATTGATTGCTGCCCTGTGACGCTACTCCAGCTGAGTGTCCTCGTGTTTTCCATTTTGTTATTCTTAAATGCTCAAGATGTCGCCGAATCGACCCTGCACCTTCTAAAGCTTCTGGCACTGAGCCTAAGCAGCAGAAGAAGTGAAAAACACTCCAGGAGTAGGTTGAACTACTGGATTTGCTCCAGGAACTAAAAAGTTGCAAGTAGCGCACCACTAAGGCATTAATGAAAGCACCACACGCTACATAAAGAAGAATGAAGCAGCGATCTGGAGTACCGTATCTATAAGTTTCTGTGATAGTGCCAAAAAGGTAACGACCGTAAGGAATAAAAATATCCTCAGGATGGAATCTGCCTTGGCATTGTGGATCACTGACTGCAGGAAGAAGAACATCCGCTTGGACGGTAACATCATCCATGAGAAAGCACGGAAATTGTGCCAACAGTTCGCTACAGGAGACAATATAGCAACTTCTCATCACAATGTTCCTGAAACCTATAAAGAAAAGCCAGCACAAAACCCCACCAGAAGAAGACCCGTCCAAAAATATGACTCCTCCTGAAGCGCCCGAAGAAGAGGCGCCGCCCGAGGAGTTTTAAATCCTCTGCATCATACTGCACAGCTACTTCATCATCATCATCAATATCATTCATTATTGGTAAGTACCCATACATTTTACTGTATTTTGATTAAATGAAATTATTACGTATTTACTCTACTTATAATAAACACAACGACAGCGCATACCTAAGAAAACGTGCTTGCATGAATTACAGTACACTACGTATAGTGGTAACATCTGTATTTTATATTCTAGCACTGCGGGTGACATAGCAGTACAGTACTGTACAGTAAATGGGTTTACCTTTAAATTTTGTTTTTAGGTAATGTGTTAAGGTAATTTTTTTAGGTAATGTATTAAGCTGAGTTTGCAACAAAATTAAAGTGCTTTGGGAGCATACTGTATTTTCATACCTGTATTTCAAAATATTAAAAAAGTTACATTGAACATTTTCAAATAAAATGTTTTCTGCAGTTTACAAAGCGCTTTTTTATTTTTATTCATGTAAAGCTTGGGTCACAGATTTGTACAAGAGACAGGAAGGCGAGCCCAGGTTTTCAAGAAAAATACAGGTACTTTATTACTGTATAGTAAAGGCAGGTACAGTCTCAAGACTTCATTCAGAATAGGAACTTTTAGGATCCATGGCACAGGAGATTGTCCTGCTTTAGCTCCCATCTTCAGATTAGAAGAACACCAGTGCCTTGGAATCACTGACAATCTGTCTGGCAAAGACATATCAGTAGAGTGTGACGATGAGCAGATGAAAGCCTGGTGTGAAATGTTAAACACTGTGGGACAAGCACAGTACGTGGCAACCCTATTCCTGCAGAGGACAGCCAATTGTTTTGCCTTTGGTTTACTGTTTTCCTGACACAGCAGAGTAGCTACAGAGCTGTCCTTGTGTCACTGCCATTAGACAGGACGAATTGCCTGAGGCCCTGGTCACAATACTATACATAATTTTCTCCATATTTATTATTATGAAATTTCTGTTATAACGGATTTTTTTTTGTTCCTGTGAGTTTTCTTATAACAGCATTCCACCTGTAACTGTTAAATAAAAAATATAGTGTGTTACAAACTTTGCATTACTTTTTCTTATTTTGCATGAAAAACTGCACATTCAAATGACCAGTATTTGTTACTGAATCTTAATTCCTCATAGAAGCCTTCATTATATGTCCAGAAATACTGTCAAATTTGTTAATTTTCTTGTGTTTTATAAATACGTTTAGTCATTCATGTGCAGTGAAGTAAATAACATCCATCTCTTCTTTTTCTCTCCTCGAACACAAACCCTTGAAGATTTGCAGTATGAATACTAGCAGCTGTCTTTAGCAAATAGCTGTACTGAATCTTGATGAATCTACACTGACACCTTTATATATATATATATATATATATATATATATATATATATATATATATATATATATATATATATATATATATATATATATGTGTGTTTGTGTGTGTGTGTTTCTGTTACTAGGCTGCACACAGCACACTCTTCTGCTTGGCTGTGTGGTTGTGTCCTGGAAAAGGCAGGCATACCATGTTTGCTCCTTGCCTTATACTCTGTGCTACTGTGATAATCGTGGCCTCCCTGTGACCCTAAACTGGGTGGATTAAATTCATCCCTGAAGACATGCAGTATTAAATGTATGCGTATGAACTTTATTCAGTTCTTTTCACTTGATTACATTGGATAACAAATTGGACTGGACTGCCAATACTGATGCTCTATGTAAGAAAGGTCAGAGCAGACTATGCTTTCTGAGAAGGTTGGCATCCTTCAACATCTGCAGTAAGATGCTGCAGATGTTCTACCAGACGGTTGTGGCGAGTGCCCTCTTCTACGCAGTGGTGTGCTGGGGTGGCAGCATAAAGATGAAAGACGCCTCACGCCTGGACAAACTTGTTAAGAAGGCAGGCTGTATTGTAGGAGTAAAGTTGGACAGTTTAACATCTGTGGCAGAGCGACGGGCATTAAGCAAACTCCTGTCAATCATGAATAATCCACTGCATCCACTGAACAGTGTCATCTCCAGACAGAGGAGCAGCTTCAGTGACAGACTGAGGAGATCGTTCCTCCCCCACACTATGCGACTCTTCAATTCCACCTGGGGGAGTAAATGCTAACATTTTTATTTTTTTCATTTTTATTACTATTTAATTTAATATTGTTTCTTTGTATCAGTATACCGCTGCTGGATTATGTGAATTTCCCCTTGGGATTAATAAAGTATATATCTATCTATCTATCATTCTACATGAGTGCTTATGTTCTTTCTCACTAGCTGTCAACAAACGGTTAGAGCACACATCAACAAAAACATTTATTTACAGTGGTGTGAAAAACTATTTGCCCCCTTCCTGATTTCTTATTCTTTTGCATGTTTGTCACACAAAATGTTTCTGATCATCAAACACATTTAACCATTAGTCAAATATAACACAAGTAAACACAAAATGCAGTTTTAAAATGATGGTTTTTATTATTTAGGGAGAAAAAATCCAAACCTACATGGCCCTGTGTGAAAAAGTAATTGCCCCCTGAACCTAATAACTGGTTGGGCCACCCTTAGCAGCAATAACTGCAATCAAACGTTTGCGATAACTTGCAATGAGTCTTTTACAGCGCTCTGGAGGAATTTTGGCCCACTCATCTTTGCAGAATTGTTGTAATTCAGCTTTATTTGAGGGTTTTCTAGCATGAACCGCCTTTTTAAGGTCATGCCATAGCATCTCAATTGGATTCAGGTCAGGACTTTGACTAGGCCACTCCAAAGTCTTCATTTTGTTTTTCTTCAGCCATTCAGAGGTGGATTTGCTGGTGTGTTTTGGGTCATTGTCCTGTTGCAGCACCCAAGATCGCTTCAGCTTGAGTTGACGAACAGATGGCCGGACATTCTCCTTCAGGATTTTTTGGTACACAGTAGAATTCATGGTTCCATCTATCACAGCAAGCCTTCCAGGTCCTGAAGCTGCAAAACAACCCCAGACCATCACACTACCACCACCATATTCTACTGTTGGTATGATGTTCTTTTTCTGAAATGCTGTGTTCCTTTTACGCCAGATGTAACGGGACATTTGCCTTCCAAAAGTTCAACTTTTGTCTCATCAGTCCACAAGGTATTTTCCCAAAAGTCTTGGCAATCATTGAGACGTTTCTTAGCAAAATTGAGACAAGCCCTAATGTTCTTTTTGCTTAACAGTGGTTTGCGTCTTGGAAATCTGCCATGCAGGCCGTTTTTACCCAGTCTCTTTCTTATGGTGGAGTCGTGAACACTGATCTTAATTGAGGCAAGTGAGGCCTGCAGTTCTTTAGACGTTGTCCTGGGGTCTTTGTGACCTCTCGGATGAGTCGTCTCTGCGCTCTTGGGGTAATTTTGGTCGGCCGGCCACTCCTGGGAAGGTTCACCACTGTTCCATGTTTTTGCCATTTGTGGATAATGGCTCTCACTGTGGTTCGCTGGAGTCCCAAAGCTTTAGAAATGGCTTTATAACCTTTACCAGACTGATAGATCTCAATTACTTCTGTTCTCATTTGTTCCTGAATTTCTTTGCATCTTGGCATGATGTCTAGCTTTTGAGGTGCTTTTGGTCTACTTCTCTGTGTCAGGCAGCTCCTATTTAAGTGATTTCTTGATTGAAACAGGTGTGGCAGTAATCAGGCCTGGGGGTGGCTACGGAAATTGAACTCAGGTGTGATACACCACAGTTAGGTTATTTTTTAACAAGGGGGCAATTACTTTTTCACACAGGGCCATGTAGACTTGGATTTTTTTCTCCCTAAATAATAAAAACCATAATTTAAAAATTGCATTTTGTGTTTACTTGTGTTATATTTGACTAATGGTTAAATGTGTTTGATGATCAGAAACATTTTGTGTGACAAACATGCAAAAGAATAAGAAATCAGGAAGGGGACAAATAGTTTTTCACACCACTGTATATAGCTCATTTTCATACAAATGATGTAGCTCAGTGCTTTACATGATGAAGAAAGAGAAAAAAAGACAACATAAATAAGAATTAAAATAAGGGAGTGCGTTACAGTAATCTAGTTGACTGAAAACAAAAGCGTGAACTAATTTCTTAGCCTCTTGCAGTGTTATAAGAGGTCTAACTTTTGCTATATTTCTTAAGTGAAAAAATGCTGTCCTAGTAATCTGATTAATATGTGATTTTAAAATTCAGGTCAGAGTCAATAGTTACCCCTAAATTCTTTACCTCTGTCTTGACTTTTAATCCTAATGGATCATGTTTATTTCTATTACCCTCATTGTATACATTTTTGCCAATCACTAAAATTTCTGTTTTCTCCTTATTTAGATTGAGAAAATTACTACTAATCCATTCAGAAACACAATTAAGACATTGTGTCAGTGAATTGAGTGTTGGGGATGTCAGGCGCTGTTGATAAATACAGCTGTGTGTCATCAGCATAGCTGTGGGTAGCTCACGTTATGCCCCCAGATAATCTGACCTAACAGAAGCAAGTAAATCGAAAAGAGCAGTGGACCCAGGATAGAGCCTTGTGGAACACCATGTGGAATATCCTGTGTCTTTAAAGTATAATTACCACAACTAACAAAGAATTTTCTACCTGCCAGTTAGGATTCAAAGCAATTTAAGACACCGCCAGAGGGGTCCACCCATTGACTAAGGCAATTTCTAAGAATATTGTGATCAATGGTATCAAATGCAGCACTCAGATCTAGGAGGATGAGAACAGATAAACAGCTTCTGTCTGCATTTACCCGCAAGTCATTTACTACTTTATGTACATACTTTCATTATGTAAAGCACTTTGAGCTACTTTTTTGTATGAAAATGTGCTATATAAATAAATGTTGTTGTTGTTACTTTAAGGAGTGCAGTTTCTGTACAGTGATTTGTTCTGAAACTTATAAAGAATAGCATGTTTATTGAGGTGGTCATTTAGCTGCATAATGACTTCCTTCTCTAGGATTTTACTTAAGAAAGGCAGGTTAGAAATAGGTCTAATATTTTCAAAGGCAGAGGAATCCATGTTATTTTTCTTCAGCAGAGGTGTAACTACAGCAGTCTTAAGACAGTCTGGGAAGCACCCAACCCCCCGTAATTTAATGATGAGTTTACTATGTCAAGAATGCTATCCATTAGCACACCCGATACTTCTTTGAAAAAACTTGTTGGTATTGGGTCAAGGACGCAGGTGGAGGGTCTCAGTTGAGAAATTATGTTATATAAATCAGGTAAATCTATCCTGGTGAAAGAATTTAATTTGTTTATAATGGACTACTTGGGTTTAAGAGGATCAGTATTGGGGAGATGTACTTTATTATTTCTAAAATCATTTTTGATTAAGAAATACAGCAAAAGCCTCACAATTTTCACTGGAAGTATTTTGGAGGCATTCCATTGAGTGACCCGGGTTTATCAGACAATCATTTGTAGAGAATAAGACTGGGATTACTAGCATTGTTATTTATAATTCTATAGAAATAACACCACCTCTCAAGATGGACTATGTTGTTGTTGTATTCAGTTATTGTAACCTTCAGCATCTCATCGTGGATAATCAGTTTAGTTTTTCTCCATTTACGCTCAGCTGTCTGGCATGTTTTCTTTAGATCAGACACTCTTTGAGTCTTCCATGGTATAACAGTGCTAGAAGATTTTTTTAACTATCTTTTCAGGTGTGACTATGTCAGCAGCAGCTCTAACCTTAGTATTTAAATTTTCCACCTTACTATTTACATTATCCTCACTATTGTAGTAAGCACTACAAACGGACTGGTTTCTTAGAATGTTTGTAAATTTTGAAGCTGCTGATGAATCGAAGAAGCATTTTTTAACAATATGCTTCTCGTAAATATTTTTTATCATTTGTATATTAAATAGTAAGTGAAAATGGTGTGATAGACCAATATCAATGATCTGCTTCACGTCAACTTTTAGTCCTTTAGTAATTACTAAGTCTAACGTATGCCTTGCTTTGTGTGTAGGCTGACTAATGTGCTGGCTCAAATCAAGAGTCCAGGAGGTTCATGAATGTTTTTACTTTCATGTCACACTGATTATCGATATGAAAGTTAAAGTCACCAACTATTACGAATGTGTCATAGTTCATAATTACAATTGGGACCAAGTCTGAGAATTCCTCAAAGAAAAATGCATTGTATTTAGGAGGTCTATACACAGATAATAATAGAAAGTGAGAAACTCCATGAATAACAACAGCAAGATACTCAAAGGACTTGAATTTACCAAAACTGACATCGTCACACTTTAACCAGCTCGAGTGAATGTTTACTAAACCGCCGCCTTTCTTGTAATTCTGAGGTACTGATTCGATTAAAACAGCCGCACCATTGGAGCTAAGCCACGTTTCACTTAGTGCAATAAGATCAATCTTCTCATCACTAATAAGATTGTTGATGGAAAACATCTTGTTAGTTAATGCTCTTAACATTTAATAAAGCCATATTTAATGTTTCGGAAGAGCAGAACTGAGTTAGATGTGCATTATGGGTATTTGAGATAGAAATTAAGTTATTTTTATTAGCGCCACCCTGTGTGTATTTTTTGTTTAATCTATAATCTGTTTTTATAGTTTTAATACATTGTTCATCTAGAAGTATAATTGTAATTAAATTATTTGTGTTTATGCCGCACTGCCTATATTTTTTTTTAAATGCATTGGGGTTAGTTATTAGAGTATTAATGCAATGCACTTTTGAGGAAGATTTTGTTAACAGAATTATTATGTCCTAGCAAAACGTTACGGAAAGGGTTAGGAGTAAAAATAGAGAGTCAACAGAGACAAATTACCTTAGCAATGTTTCGGAGAGGAACTATTTGGATGCAGACCATCCCGCTTGAAGAAACGCAGCCTATCCCAGAAGAGGTCCCAGTTGTCTACAAACCTGATGTTTTGACTCTCTCAGAAGCCTTTAAGCCAGATGTTTAACACCAGCTGACAACTGTAATACTCACTCGATCTTCTAACGGGGACCCGAGATAAAGATTCTTGCAGCAGTGAAGTATGCCTTGAGAATCTCCGACTGTCGGTATCTCACGTTGTTTACCCTGGCATGTATTACAATGGATCCCACAGCCCTGTTCTTGTGTCTCGCGAAGACTGTCGGTGCTGGTCTCGTAACATCTCCGACACAAGCACCGGGAAATCGAGACAAAAGATTTCTGATTAGGGCATGAGATGTTTAGGTTTTGTATGATTGAATCACCAATTAAAAATACATCACCTGGGGTTGAAGGCAAAGTGGGGGTGCGGAGAGGGTCAAACCGGTTCTGGGTGGAGATGCTTGCCTGTGCAGATGGAGGTGTTCTACCCTTAACACCCCACCTGCATAGCTTGAAACAGGTTGAGTTCTTCATCGTTGACTGACAATGAGGCGCGGGGGTAAAGCTCACTTGGCCTTGAAAGTGAGAGCACAGCGTGGAGTCGATGTTACTGAACCAAGATTTGCTGTGAGGATTTCAGATGTCAGGGAGGATTTTTACAGCAGATGAGCCTTCAAATCCCTCAGGTGCCTACTTCTGGACAGGAGTTTCTGGATCTGGATGTTGATAGCCTGGAGTTTGTCGATGATGCGGGTCATCTCATCATCAGCCATTGTCTGCTTCTGCTTCCGATTCGTGCTCTAGGAAAGAATTAGAGAGAGAGAAGTTAGTTAGGTGTGCACCATGTCACACAGCAGAAGGCAGTGTCTTTAAAAAAGGCAACACTTCAGTGAAATAATGTATTTTTATGAGCTTCTATATTAACACAGTAATGCATATGTTTTTTGTAATGTAACATATGTCATTTTTGTTTCAGTAAAATGAGTATTGTGCTAGATTACTTGATACTTTAAAAAATGGTATATGTTCCAGAACAGATTTTGTTTAAAAATTGCTCATTCAGCTTATCTGTGGGTGACACATTTTTCATGGCATTTTCATTAAAACTTCGAGTTGGCCTGTTTGCAAATTACTTTAGTAATTTATCCATTAAATGTCGCAAACCCCTGGTGTTTTGATTTTCCAAATCTTCCTAAGCTGTAAAGCTTCCTATGTATGAGGGGCATTCAAAAAGTTTCCATACTTTTTTTTTTTTTAACTCTATTTATTAGGTATTTCAGAAATAAATTGCATCACTTTTTTCATTTGTGATGCAATTTTCCTAGCATCATACCAACTTTTTAATGCCTTTTTAAATTACTACTCCTCTTCACTGTTTCCAAAGAAAATATAAAAGTGTGTCATTTTTTTTTAACCTCCCTCGTATCATCAAACTTGTCAGTTTTACATTAATCCATTATTTTGGATCTTCTGTAAAACGGCGTTTGTTGAGCTGTTTTTAAGGTTCCTTACATTAACTATCAGACTTTGTTATTGTTTATTCATGTGTACAAGTCCAGAATTATAAAATTTAATTGGGCTGTTGTTGCCTGTACTTGATAAATTTATAACTGTGATGCAGCATTATAATTTTCAACGTACTATTCTACTATTGTATGTGATGTGTGTTTTACCAAATAGCCATTTGAATCATGCATCAGTGTGTACCTACTACAACTGTTGTTAGCTCTGCCAATCCTCCAACATACGTGTGAGGTCCCCTGCCCCAGTGTATTGCGGATGGCTTCATGCCTCCTATTCATTCAGTCCAGATCTTGAAGGAGGGGATAGTTTTTAGTCCATTATTTCTGGTGATATTTTAATGTTTACCATGGTTTTAAAGTACTTCACTTTTATATATTAATAGAAATGTTAAAAACCAGCAAATTCTGGCAAACCTTTTTTAAATAAGCTACTTATTGTCCATTTGTTAAAATCTTTCTTTTATTGTATGGGGATGTGTTTGAATTGTTTCAGTTTTTAGTCTCTGTGTATCATATACTGTATTTCAAGTTCAGGGTGCATTTTCAGAGTGATTGTAACTCAAAGAACATAGTAAACTACAACTTAAGTTTGATCAGTAATTTATAAGTGTTTCTTGTAATCTGTCTAAACTAATGGAGCAACTTAAATTCTTTATAATCCACATAAGTGCTTTAGGAAGTACAGTAAACCCTTGGTTATTGCGATTAATCCATTCCAGACTCTACCGCGATAAATGAATTTTCGCGAAGTAGGATTATTTGTAAATCGAATATTTTTGCAGTTAGAGCATAGAAAACCTGTTTACGACCTTCTAAATACGTTGTTTAACATTATTAGAGCCCTCTAGACATGAAATAACACCCTTGAGTCAAAAGTTTAAACTGTGCTCCATGACAAGACAGAGATGACAGTTCCGTCCCACAATTAAAAGAATGCAAACATATCTTCCTCTTCAAAGAGTGCGCATCAGGAGCGGAGAATGTCGGAGAGAGAGAAGCAAACAATCAAAAATCAATAGGGCTGTTCGGGCTTTTAAGTATGCGAAGCAACGCCGGAGAAATCAGCTGCAAGGAAGGGAGCAATGTGAAGGTAGTCTTTCAGCATTTTTTAGAGGGGCGTCCGTATCCTCTAGGCCAGTGTCCGAACAGCCCCTCTGCTCACACCCCCTCCGTCAGGAGCAGAGAATGTCCGAGAGAGAGAGAAAAAGCAAACAATCAAAAATCAATACGCGCTGTTCGGGATTTCAAGCGAAGCACCGTGTGAGAAGCACATTGTATATCATTGAGGAGTTTTATTTAATATGTAATACATGCTCTGATTGGGTAGCTTCTCAGCCATCAGTCAGTAGCATCCCTTGTATGAAATAAACTGGGCAAACCAACTGAGGAAGCATGTACCATAAATTAAAAGACTCATTGTCAGCAGAAATCCGCGAACCAGCGAAAAATCTGTGATATATATTTAGATATGCTTACATTTAAAATCCGCGATGGAGTGAAACCGCAAAAGTCGAAGCACTATATAGCGAGGGATCACTGTATATGGATTACTATGTTTCGCTAAGTGCTTCTTCAGCTGGCTACCTCTTTTTCCAACTGTAGCAATAGAAACAGAATACATTAAATTCATGTCACGACAATTTCCTAAAGTTCCAGGCAAGATGGCAAACCAGGCATACCAAACATTACAAGTTAATTTGGGTGTCCACTACGTTTATTCCAAATATTTCAATTTTTTCTTGCTGACATTTTAGAATAAATACGTTTACTACTTATTTCTTCAATATTAAATTGAAATATTAGGAGATGTCTAGTTATAAAGCTTTTTATGGTTCTGTTGATAAAGCACTCACACTTTGGATTTCAACTAAAGCAAAATTGCACGTGTGTCTGACATATGTAGCTAAAGCAGTTCAACTGAAAGTAGTAGAAATTAAAGAATGTAAAACTAAGCTGGCTCATATGGATAAAAAGATTTCCTTCACTTGATGAAACAAAATATTGACCTTAAAAGAAGTGCTCTTGATTTTGAGAGATATACACACCTGTCTAATCTTAAGATTTGTGGCTTACAGGTGAAAGAAAGGGAAGATATTTCAGCGACAGTTTAGAAATTTTGATAAAAAAATTGGCTCCTTTGGGGAAAACAAGAAAATAAAATAAAACAAATCTTGTAATTATACAGTTAACATATTCTTGGCAATTTGCTCTGGATGTTGGTTAAAGATTTGCAAGGTTTTAAGGATTTAGGGATTGGCTTCACAGAGTAGATATTTAGCATATAATTCCGCTTGGCTTAAGATTCAAGAACCGCAGACCTGCACAGACAGTGTGAATATAGAGTAAGCTTGGCATGCAAAAGTTTATTATGCTTGATTAGTTCTGAAGGTCAACATGTTTTTAATTAGAAACTTTTTTTTTTCTTTTATAGGGCCATTGACTTTTTCACCTTATCTCTGCAATTACAGTTACTGTTTTGTAGTATTGTGGCATTTATTAAAATTTTTATTATGATAATTTAGGTGATATTTGTGTTCTTTAAATCCTAATTTTGTTTGCTTTCTTTAAATACTACAGTAGGAATCATAAGGACGATATCAAAAGGAAATCTTTTATTTTTTTATTTATTTATTTATTTTTTTTTGGTAAAGATTCAAAAAATAATGTTGTATATGGTTTGTATTTGCAGTAAATACTTGAGCAGTAACTGTTGATTTATATTGAATTTTAAGAGGTTAACTTTAGTATATTGGCAAAAGTGTTTAATTACTCAATTTATATTGAATTTTAAGAGGGTAACTTTATTACATTGGCAAAAATGTTTAATTACTTATGTACAAGGTGTCCCACGGGTGGGGCACCACCATATTTCAAACTTGTTTGTGTATTTTGCAATAAAACCACAAGTTAATCAAAAGCAGTCTTCTTCTTCTTTCGGCTGCTTCCATTGCCACAGCGGATCATCATCTTCCATGTTTTTCTGTCCTCTGCATTCAAAGCAGTATGGTGTTTTAAAAACACTGTTTTTACATACAAAGGGTGTCTTCTTTCAAATAAATCACAAGTTTCCATGTTGTCTACTCTCTTTTATTATAAACTATGCTGAGGTTCAGAAGATTCTAATGATGTATAGTTGTCTGTAATTGGTCATTTGTAATACATATCACAGCTGTTTCTGTAAATGGCAGAAAATGTATTGTTGTGTGTAACAGCTCATCTTTAAACACTTGTTACACATCATTATACACAAAGCTTGAGTTGGAAATTTTTTATTTTATTGAGATGGACATGTCTAAAAAAAACTCAAGGTTACGCTTAATTTGTAAGCACTTCTTATTATGACGTTGAGGCATTGTGGTGTGCAGTTTTACAGTTCAAGCATAGTAGGTTCAATTACCATACCCAAAGGCTATCTGCCTTCCTATGCTAGTTTTCTGTGTAGTGCTCTTTGTTTCATCTTGAAGTACACCAACAGCATTTCCTAGCGTACCAATGAGTAATTGTTATGCTGTACTTGTGCCTCTTGAAGTTTTACATGATTTTGATGAAGCTGGTATGAAAATGTATGTATTTTGTGGCCACTAGGGGCTTTGCAGCACCCCAACTGCACAGACGCAAGTCCCAGAATAATACAAAAGGTTTATTTTCACCAGTACCTTACAAAAATGTTTCAAAAGTTGCATAAACGCAACTCTGCACAATTCTTCTCTTTCTTTGTCTCCTCCACAACCCCCAGGCGAGATTTGTCCATCCTTCACACCAGACTCCAACTCTCCTGAATGAGGTTGAATGGCTTCTTTAATCTTGGATCCAGGAGTACTTCTGGTGCTTGGGCATACCCCAATGGAAATCCCATAAAGTAGGGAGCGTAACTCCCTGCAACTCCCTCTGGAGGCACCCACAGACCCAAGCAAGGCTTCCCCACTGGACTACAGTTTCCAGCATTCCCTGCAGGCATCTGAATGGGTAATGAACCCAAGGGATGCTGCCATCTAGCAGGTTGGGTGAGCATACAGCTTTGAAATAGAGCGTCTCCCTTGATCTCTCCATTATATTGGCCCCGGGCCAGTTAAGGGAATGGGGCCAGTCCTTGCCGGAATACCAGATCATGTATGTTGTCTTTTACAATGTACAGTACTTTAGTTTATTCCAGAAATTAAACGCAATAAAAAAGCCAGGTCAGGTCAAGGTTGGGAGCACACATTGGTACAGTGCATTGCCAAACCCACCACATGACGAAACCGCTCGAGATCCGGGTTGACAACACCCAAGGCAGACACGTGGTCCAGTCCCACCATCCAGAAATGACCATCTATCTGCCGCAACCAGGCTTTACTTGTGTTTGCCCTTGGCCTGGTCCAGCCTCTCGGGTCTTCAACAATGTGGATCCTCTGAGGTGGATCACCCTCGGGGAATGGCTCCACATGGCCTCCGTGCCGTAATTGACACTCCCTCACAATGCAGGTAATGTTCCTCATTCCGGACTCTGTGAGCAACAAAGTCGATGTAGCGGTACCCAAGGATTCTCCAAAGAGACACAGTATCGAAGGAGTCCAGTCTTCGTCTCAGGTCACTGGATAGCGTCTATGTCTCACAACCATATAGCAAGACATGTCTATACAAAATGACAAATAAAAAAGCCACAACAACAAAAATAAATAAACAAATGTTTATGGGGCAGTTGCAACAAAAGGCACAAGAAGAAGGGTTTAGTGCAGCACAAAAACCCCAATCCATTGCGCAAGACTTAAGGTTGTACTGTTTTTTGGTAAACAGAAATTCTTTCAAGGACTGGCATGAAAAATAATTTTGAAAGTAAAGGTTTTGATAGGTACATAATTACAGTGCATCCGGAAAGTATTCACAGCGCACCACTTTTTCCACATTTTGTTATGTTGAACCTACCAGAAGGACAACCATCTCTGCAGCAATCCACCAATCAGGCCTGTATGGTAGAGTGGCCAGACAGAAGCCACTCCTTAGTAAAAGGCACATGGCAGCCAACCTGGAGTTTGGCAAAGGGCACCTGAAGGACTCTCAGACCATGAGAAACGAACATCTGGTCTGATGAGACAAAGATTGAACTCTTTGGTGTGAATGCCAGGCGTCACGTTTGGAGGAAACCAGGCACCGCTCATCACCAGACTAATACCAACCCTACAGTGAAGCATGGTGGTGGCAGCATCATGCAGTGGGAATGTTTTTCAGCAGCAGGAACTGGGAGACTAGTCTGGATAAAGGGGAAGATGACTCCAGCAATGTACAGAGACATCCTGGATGAAAACCTGCTCCAGAGCAGTCTTGACCTCAGACAAGGGCGACGGTTCATCTTTCAGCAGGACAACAACCCTAAGCACAGGGCCAAGATATCAAAGGAGTGCCCACAGGACAACTCTGTGAATGTCCTTGAGTGGCCCAGCCAGAGCCCAGACTTGAATCCGATTGAACATCTCTGGAGAGATCCTAAAATGGCTGTGCACCGACGCTTCCCATCCAACCTGATGGAGCTTAAGAGGTGCTGCAAAAAGGAATGGGTGAAACTGGCCAAGGATAGGTGTGCCAAGCTTGTGGCATCATATTTAGAAAGACTTGAGGCTTTGGTGGTGAGGCGGCCTTCTGCTGCTATGCACCTAAAATCTGGAATAGCCTGCCAATAGGAATTCGCCAGGCAAATACAGTGGAGCACTTTAAAACACTGCTGAAAACACATTACTTTAACATGGCCTTTTTATAACTTCACTTTAACATAATCCTGATACTCTGTATGTTCAATTCTTCATAATAACTATTCATGGTGGCTCTAAAATCCATACTGACCCCTACTCTCTCTTCTGTTTCTTTTTCCGGTTTCTTTGTGGTGGCGGCCTGCGCCACCACCACCTACTCAAAGCATCATGATGCTCCAACAATGATGGACTGAAAGCCAGAAGTCTACGTGACCATCATCATCAGGTCCTTCCATGAAAATATGATGATTTATGTTAGGTAGAATGCCCAGAGGGGACTGGGCGGTCTCTTGGTCTGGAACCCCTACAGATTTTATTTTTTCTCCAGCCCTTGGAGTTTTTTTTGTTTTTCTGTCCACCCTGGCCATCGGACCTTACTCTTATTCTATGTTAATTAATGTTGACTTATGTTTATCTTTTATTGTGTCTTCTATTTCTCTATTCATTTTGTAAAGCACTTTGAGCTACATTTTTTTTGTATGAATATGTGCTATATAAATAAATGTTGATTGATTGATTGAGGCTGTAATTGCTACCAAAGGTGCATCGACAAAGTATTGAGCAAAGGCTGTGAATACTTATGTACATGTGATTTCTCAGTTTTATTTTTAATAAATTTGCAAAAAAAACTCAAACTTTTTTCACATTGTCATTATGGGGTGTTGTGTGTAGAATTCTGAGGAAAAAAATGAATTTAATCCATTTTGAAATAAGGCTGTAACATAACAAATTGTGGAAAAAGTGATGCTCTGTGAATACTTTCCGGATGCACTGTATACATACTTAGTTACAAGTTGTTTACTTGTAATATAAAGTGTTTGTGTGAAAATTTCTTTTTTCTAAAAAACTGCAATTTCAGTACTTGTTTTGAGAGATTGTTTAGGTGTAAGAGAATAAATGTTTCTAAAAAGGTACTCACTGTTTCTAAATAAGGGGGCACCTTGTGCCAAACAGTATAAATTTCCAATGCTAATGAGTGTGATATCTAAATTTGGGCGGACAGACACATAGTGATGGAGAAGGTCACTGATGTAGTTTGGCGCAAGGTCGTTTAAGGCTTTGTAGGTTATTAGTAGGATTTTATATTCTATTCTGTAAGACATGGGGAGCCAGTGAAGGCAGAGCCGGATGGGTGTTATGTGCTCGCTCATGCTGGTTCGAGTAAGGACTTTTGCAGCCGAGTTTTAAATAAGCTGGAGCTGTGATATAAGATTAGAAGGGACACCTGCCAGTAGGAAATTACAATAATCGATGCGGGATGTGATAAAAGCATGGACAAGTTTCTCAGCGTTAGAAAAGGAGAGGAAGGTGTGAACACGGGATATGTTATGAAGGTAAAAGTAAGAAAATTTCTTAATGTGATTTATGTGGGTGGAATAAGAAAGGTAGGAATCTAAAATGACACCAAGATTCTTTGCAGTAGAGGCAGGTCTGATGAGATCACTACCAAGATTGACTGGGAAGGAGCTCATTTTATTAAGTTGCACTTTAGTCCTAATTTACAGGAGTTCAGTTTTGTTGCAATTTAATTTTAAAGAGTTCTGCTCCATCCAGGTATTTCACTGATAAAAAAGTGCCACTTATCAGTGCCATTTTAACAAAGTTTACTGTCCACTGTCAAATTAAAGAGCACCCTGGTAAAATGACAATAACATGGAATACACCTGCAACCTTAGAACACAGACTTCATGACATTGCTGTGCATGAGGAAACAGCAGGCATGCGGCTGCACATAATGTGTATTGATGGGCAGGACAGCATTTTGCATGAAGCATGTGTTGTATCAAAAGAGAAATGTCATACAAATAAATATGAACACAAGAAGACCCATGACAATAGCACCTTAGTGTGCCTGTGCCAAATCAGAATGGACAACTGCATAGATATCTTTGTAACAGGGGACCTACATCATGGGCTGATGAATTTAAAATATTTTTCCTGGTTTCCTTGCATTTTGATGATCGGTTGTGTCATATTCATTCCTTCGTTCATTTTTCTGGCACAAGCATAACCAGGCTCTCATTGAAGGTCACCGTTTGGAATACCTGGCCTTGGTGTCAGCCACTCCATGCACTTAAAAATATTTTCATATATACGTCTCCCATGTTTACTGTCATTTTTGCTGTGCATTCCTTACACCCAGTGGACCCATGAAATGCATAAAACAGCCTTTATGAGGCTCAAGGATTTCCAAGGGGGAGCCTGTTCTGACAACAATTAAAAATAATGGCCTTTTGCATCTGTTACAATATACGTGGCTTACATTTTCAATAATTTTGTTCGCCATTGAAGAACTAAGCCTATTTTTGGTCTCATCTGCGACCATTTTAATCACAGTTTGGAGCCCATTTATGAGGCTCGAAGATTTCCAAGGGTGAGCCTGTTCCGACAACAATAAAAATAATGGCCTTTTGCATCTGTTGCAATATACATGATTTACATTTTCAATGATTTTGTTTGCCACTGAAGAACTAAGCCTATTTTTAGTCTCATTTTAATCACAGTTTAGAGCCCTGGTTATTTAGCAATAAATAAAATATTACCAAATGTGATTTTGTAGTAAGTATTTTCACCTTTCACTTTAATATTTTGCATGCAAAATCTGCACCAATATATGCAAAATGTGTGTAATCCAAGGTTTTCTTTTCGATTTTCTATTGTAAAAGTGGTGTTTTTTTAAAGAATATATGGAAAGCATGAGTTTAATTGTACAGTATAATTTTGTTAAAATGTCTTTTACAGTTAAATAATCAGACTGACTATATATGCTGAAGAATGCAAAAGTAATTATTTCTTTTTATATAAACCACACAAGGGGCAGCACGGTGGCGCAGTGGGTAGTGCTGCTGCCTTGCAGTTAGGAGACCCGGGTTTGCTTCCCGGGTCCTCCCTGCATGAAGTTTGCATGTTCTCCCCATGTCTGCGTAGGTTTCCTCTGGGTACTCCAGTTTCCTCCCACTGTCCTAAGACATGCAGGTTAGGTGTATTGGCAATTCTAAATTGTCCCTTGTGGGTGGGTGTGTGTGTATGTGTGCGCCCTGCAGTGGGCTGGCACCCTGCCCAGGGTTTGTTTCCTGCCTTGTGCCCAGTGTTGTCTGGGATTGGCTCCACCAGACCCCCATGACCCTGTAGTTCGGATATAGCAGGTTGGATAATGGATGGGTGGGTGGATAAACCACACATTACAAATATTTTCAATCTTTTACTAAAACATGTAGTAAAACTGCAATTTTTGAAACTACTAAGCTTTTTTATTTGTGTTCATTTAACCAAAGGCATGTTTTTCATTTCACAGATTGAGAAATCTAAGCCTATTAAATGTGGGACCTTTGGATTTACATCACTTCAACAGAGATATTTAGCCACTGGAGATTTTGGTGGTGGTCTTAATGTCTGGTGAGTGATGTATTCTTTTGCCTGGTATTAAACATGTTAATCAATTCTTTTATCTTTTCTGATGGTAAAGATGAAGTAAAAGTGCTTTACTATATAATTTATGGATTGAGTTAGATTATTAGCAGTGTGACAACAATAGGGGTGCTTAGGAGCAGTTCTTGAATTCAGAAAGACACAAAGTTATGTCTCAAAAAATGTTTTTTTTATTATATGAAACTTTAACAAATAAGAGTAAAATGGAAAGATCAACATGCAACACAAAGTGCAAACAAACTAGCAAACACTTTGTCTCTCTTGGGCCTGTCTAAACAATATTTAGCTAATGACCCAACACATTCAAAGAGTATGCTCCTTCCTGTATCCCTGACTTCTTTTTTTTGTTCTTGTATTAGTCACTCTGTTCTATTTTGTTATTTGTGCCCTTGCCTCTATCTGCTCCTCGACCAACTCCTAGCTTGGATTACTAATGTAGAAATGGTATGAGAATTTAGTTTGGTTAAATAATTATCCACTTTGCCTTTGGCGATGCCATTTGCCACCAGGAGGCACTGCAGGAAGATATTATCCCTGCTAGGAATCTGTGCTTGCTGGTTTGAATCACATAAAATGCCAGAGGTGACTCTACTCCGTTGGGTCACTGAGCAAGGCCCTTAACCTGCAATTGTTCCGTCATGGGTATGACATTAATTTGTATCCAGCCCTGCAAGGAGGTCCTCCAACTTGCAGAGAAAACTTGGGGGTTGGTGGCAGGACTGGCACTCCAGCCACTGTGAAAAACCTCACACTGTTCAGTGTGATGCTGAGGTGTCACCCACTGCACAGCTGCACACGAATCTCAATCTGGGTGGTTTGCGCGGCAATGCGCCGTTATCGGCGCATGCTCCCAACCTCTCTTTGGGATTCCTTTCTGACCCGGAAATTCGTCCAATGGACCATGTCCATATCTGTGGATATGTGATACAGTAAGGAGAAGCAAAGGTGCGTGCACTTGATGAGTGCCAATTAGGGTGAAACACATGTTGTGTACTCTTTGTATTATTTGACAGGTACTGTATCACATATCTTTGATCTGCTTCTTGCAACTGAGAGAACATGGCGGATGTTTGCCGACTGGCCAACTGACCACAAGGTATTACCAGGTAGGTAGGCATCCAAATTATCAGATTGCGATTCACACTTATGAATGTAACATTCAGATCTTCATTTGGTCCAGTAGGCAAAACAGCTGCCATAGCACAACTTCATATTATGATTCAGACCTATGAAAATACATTACACAGTTATACATTGTACCCCGCCCCGGGAGAACTACTAAATCCTGGGTTTGCTGCACGATCATGTTGCGATGTTTCACTCACCTTTTGGGCTTTCTGACTCCCTCCCAATCGCACGTGTGTGACATGACCCCAACACCCATCACCCCCCATCCCAATAAGCCCAGACCCATCGGGTCAGGTGACTTGCACCGAGATGGTTGTGGGCACGGGAAAGAACATCCACGTTGGCCTGCAAGGAACTTTTACGATATATAACACTAAAACAATAAGGTTAAAGGTCTAAAAACCACCTCATGACACGAGGATTAGACTCCCGGTGAAGGGACATCCACTGTAAGGCAGCATGATCCATCACCAGAGTAAATTCCCATCCCAGTAGGTAGTACCTTAACTGCATGATAGCCCATTTAACCGCCAAGGCCTCCTGTTCCACCGTGGCATACTTGGTCTGTTTGTCCAGCAGTTTCCGGCTGGGGTACATAATGGGGTGTTCAGCACCATTGACGCATTGGCTCAACACGGCACCCCAGTCCTGTGTCCGATGCATCGGTCTGGATAATAAAAGAGAGAGAAAAATCAAGATATTTCAAAACGGGTGCTGACGTAAGGGCCACATCCCATACAACTTTTAAGGGTACTCTTTTCTTTGTCAAATCAGTTAATGGTGAAGCTATTTCCGAAAAATGGGGTACAAAATGGCAGTAGTCATCGGACAGGGCTAATTAATGATGGCATCGATTTTGGAACATGTAAGCTACCCCACCAGGTAGCCTAAATATGTGGCTTCTTTTAACCCAAAAAATCACTTTTCTGGATTAATATGAAGTCACGCTTTTGCTAGTGTGGAAAGCGCCATTTTAACCTGAAACACATGTTCCTTCCAGGTGCCGGAATAGATGACCACTTCATCTAGGTAGATGCCACTAAAGGAATTGTTGGGCCTTAGGAGTGTCTTTACCAGACATTGAAAGGTTGCTGGTGCCCCATGCAAACCAAATGGAAGGATCTTGTATTGCCAGTATCCGCTAGGTGTACTAAAATTGTTTTTTTGTTTAGCAGAGGCCGTTAAGGGAATTTGCCAATACCCTTTAGTCATGTCAAGAGTAGTTAGAAATTGTGCATTTCCAAGTCGATCGTCCACTTATGGCATTGGATACATGTCGAATGTAGAAACTTGATTGAGTCGACGAAAGTCATTACAAAACCTCCATGACCCATCTTGCTTGGGACCTAAGACAATTGGACTAGACCAGGGCCTATAACTTTCTTCAATAACCCCTAAATCTAACATTCGTCTTGCTTCCAATTCAACTTCCGCTTTATTTGCCTCCGGGAGCCCATAGAGTTTTTCTCTGTCAATTATCCCCGGGTCAGTAATGATGTCATGCTCAATCAGAGTAGTATGCCCTGGTAACTCGTTAACAACTTTCAGTACAGACAGTATAGCCATTTCTAGGTCCTGTTTTTGTTCTGGTGTCAAATCAGGTCTGAAATTAAGGTCAGAATGGGATATGAAAAGGGAACAAGGCTGGCGAGAGGGTCGATCAAGTTCCCTGTCCTTCCACAGTTTCAGCAAATGAATTTGATAAACTCATTCATTCGGTCGACAATTTGGTTGTTTAACCAAATAATCAACAAGTCCTTTTCTTTCCTTAATTTCGTAAGGGCCTTGCCAATGGGCCAATATTTGGAACGAGGTTGGAACAAGTACCATTACACGATTACCTGGGACAAATTCCCAAATGGTGGTATTTCTGTTAGAACAACACAACCTTGCTGTTTAAGCCATCTCTAAATTTTCTTTTAGAATGGGTCTAATACCGTGTAATTGTGCGATATACTCCAGTATATTTGAGGTAGGACGGACCTCCTCTTCCCAACCTTCTTTTAACATATCCAATAGGCCACGGGGTTGTCTTCCATATAATAATTCAAACGGAGAAAACCCTGTGGAGGCCTGGACTTTGATAGGCAAAAAAACAAGAGGAAGTAACTGATCCCAGTTTCTTCCATCTGCAGTAACTACCTTCCGTAACATCTGTTTTAAAGTTTGATTAAATTGTTCTACCAACCCGTCTGTTTGGGGATGATAGACCAATGTTTTAAGATGTTTTATTCTGAGTAATTTAGCCACCTCCCCGAACATCTCTGAAGTGAAAGGAGTCCCTTGGTCCATTAAAACCTCTTTGGGGATCCCAACACATGCGAATATCCCTACTAGTTCCTGTGTGATGTTTTTTGAATTAGCTGAGCACAAGGGAACAGCTTTGGGGAATAGAGTAGCATAATCCACTAGAAACAAAATCTATTTAAATCCTTTTAACGAGGGTTCTAATGGGCCTATGAGGTCAATACCGACTCATTCAAAGGGTATATCTATCAGGGGAAGGGGAACGAGAGAAGCACGATCCCTCCTAGGAATCTGATGAATTTGGCACTCGGGGCACGAAGCACAAAATCGTTGGACCTCCTCATTAATTCCCGGCCAATGAAATTGGAGTTTTATCCTCTCCAAAGTGAGCATGTGCTAGTTCACAAACCTGTCGCCGAAAACTGCGTGGAACTAGCAACAATGTTCTCACTTCACCCCGTTCTCAGCCACTCAATATAATAATTCATTTTTTATTTCAAAGAAAGGCATCGGTGGCTGGGATCTAGGGTTATATGCCCCTCGGTGGATACTATGGCATTCCTTGCAGATTTTAAGGAATCATCGTGGGCAGGGCTTCAACCACCACGTCCTCCACGTTAAGTGTACTAGCTCCCGCAGAGGACAATGGGACATAGGACCACTACAGGTACACAGTATGAGGGAGTCTATTGACTGTGTTACACGGCGTGGAGGCTGTCGGAGTAGAAGCACTCTCCATTATTAAGCCCAATTTTTTCTCCCGTACAGTTACATTTTTACCGCTACTAATGACTTTCCAATCTCTCCCCAATATAACGGGAAATGGAGAGTCTGGAAATACTGCCATGGTCATTCTTATCATGAGGTGATCCACCATAACAACACATTTGGCAGTCTTATAATACCGGATGTCTCCCTGAATACATTTCAGGCTAGTTTTAATTTTAAGCCATTGTTGCGATAAAACGAATCGGGAAGCAATAATGGAAATATTACTCCCGGAATCGAACATTGCTCTTACCTTCTGGCCATTTACAATAATTGCACCTGTATAGGGAAGAGATAAAGGATTAATCACAGTGGCACAGTACTTTTCCCCTTTGATCAGTGGGCAATTCATAGGCTTGTTAGTGCACATCGTGAACAGATGACCAAATTCGCCACACTTGAAACAGCATGGTGTATTGTTTGTCCTTTTTTTGGACAGCAGGCATGGGTGGTTGTTGTTAGGGCTCAGGGGTTGCTCCACGTACCTGTTGGGGACAGCGAGAGAACCATTCTGACCGCCCCGATTTGCAAGCCGACCAGTGATGTTCCACGATTTTAATCAAGGTGTCCATATTATCATAGTTTTGCCGCCGGATTTGCTGGGCGATCTCATCAGGGAGGGCATGCACGAAGGTCTCATAGGCTAATAATTCAACCATTTTTTGGGAGCTGTTAATGCTGGGCCATAGCCAGCGACAAACCTTGCTCCATGCTTCAAACGCCTGTGTTCTGAGTGGCCTTTTGGGGTCAAATTTCCACTCCCTCCATTCTCTTGCCTGCCATTTCGGAGATATGCCGTAGCATTTCTCTTCGCAGTACGTTCAAAAACTAAAAAATAACTTTTGATGTTATCATCTTCAGTTAGATAGGTTAATTGAGTTGGCAATGACCGAGCGGTCTCCGTCTGAACTGTTGCTGCTGCGCGAGCCTGGGATTCCGCCAGTTGCGTTCGGGTTTTGCCCATCTGCAGTTTCATGAATGTTGATAATATGGTGTTCAGGTCTTGCCCTTCACCCATTTTCGAGCAAAAAATCCTGCCGGCTATGCCAATTTTGGAGAATTATTCAATAAAGAAGAGAGATCCACAAAAATAAAGTTTTGGGGACCGTCCCTGTATATTGTCCTGCAGACAAATAGAAGCAAAATCGATGACAAAGTGGATATGGCAAGATGGCGTTTTTATAGAGCAATGCATTATGGTAACAGGAACTGGTTGGCAGGAACAGGAAGTGATGTCCATGGTGACAGGTGGAAGTGATGAAAAATGGAGTCGCCGGAAGTGATGTTATGGTGGCTATTTTGAAACCCAGAAATTGCCGCTATTATCTTTCTTCGGTTTTCCTGTTGGGAGAAAAAGTTCAGGTAAGTACCACGTGACAATCCTTCATTTCGTGATGTTTCACTCACCTTTGGTCTTTCTGACTGCCTCCCAGTCATGATCATCCTTGAGATGTTTCTGCAGCTTAATTGGAGTCCACCTGTGGTAAATTCAGTTGATTGGACATGCTTTGGAAAGGCACACACCTGTCTATATAAGGTCCCACAGTTGACAGTTCATGTCAGAGCACAAACCAAGCATGAAGTCAAAGGAATTGTCTGTAGACCTCCGAGACAGGATTGTCTCGAGGCACAAATCTGGGGAAGGTTACAGAAAAATTGCTGCTGCTTTGAAGGTCCCAATGAGCACAGTGGCCTACATCACCCGTAAGTGGAAGAAGTTCGAAACCACCAGGACTCTTCCTAGAGCTGGACGGCTATCTAAACTGAGCGATCAGGGGAGAAGGGCCTTATTCAGGGAGGTGACCAAGAACCCGATGGTCACTCTGTCAGAGGTCCTCTGTGGAAACAGGAGAACCTTCCAGAAGGACAACCATCTCTGCAGCAATCCACCAATCAGGCCTGTATGGTAGAGTGGCCAGACGGAAGCCACTCCTTAGTAAAAGGCACACAGCAGCCCACCTGGAGTTTGCCAAAAGGCACCTGAAGGACTCTCAGACCACGAGAAGCAAAATTCTCTGCTCCAATGAGACAAAGATTGAACTCTTTGGTGTAAATACCAGGCGTCACGTTTGGAGGAAACCAGGCACTGCTCATCACCAGACCAATACCATCCCTACAGTGAAGCATGGTTGTGGCAGCATCATGCTGTGGGGATGTTTTTCATACATTATATATTTATATATATGTATGTGTAAGAATAGGAACAGAAAACGGTGAGAAATGAATTGAGAAATCAAGAGGAAACCTTTGTGCCAGCCAATGTCTCCACAAGGAAATAAAAGTGGGTAAACCATAGGATCGCAATTCATATTGAGCATTAAAATCTGTTTACAGGAGTTGCCTCTCCTGATAGATGCAAATATCCCTTTCAGCAGGGGGTTCACCATCTTCTCCGACGAAAATCGCTGTAACATCGGTGTGACATGTCGGGGCATTGTATCATCGTAAATGCTGCCCAGGGTTTTACTTGAAAACCATTCATACAGATGCTGTTGGATTGGACTGAGCGATTTCATGCATGTGTTTGTATGATTTAGCGAAGGGGTTGATTGTTCTGAGCATGGAATCTAGCTGGAGAAGTACATTTTCGCTGCATGCAGAGTTTGCTTTATTTTGTAAGTGTACTTCAGTAGCTTGCGCTGTGTCAAAAATATACAACTGTCCATATCCAGGAGAGGTAGAAGTGTTAGTATATAGTGGAGAGATTTGGTGATAAATTTGCCCGTGTATTTTAAAACAGTATGGTTCGTGGCCAGGAGGTTGAGCTATCTGTGCACCCATGGAAGCAAATGCTAGAGAAGAGTTGTATTCTCGAATGTGTTCACGATAATTTTTACCTTCTGATGTTTGCTGTGTAAGAAGCTGTTGTAAAGACACAGGTGGCTCCCGCAAAGGTGGTAAAGCTACTTTACCATCGTGGCAGCACCTCGAGTACTTGTTGGATGTATTATGCTCAGCAGGCCAGTATAGTTCATGACAGTGTTTGCACTGTTGGTCTGGAGTCCCAATGTTGTACTATTGGACGGGAAGATAGGAATGAGGTGAAGAAGTACCTGTGGTAACGGGAAGACGATTGTGTGTGTATGTCTGCTGAGACGATGTTGGTTTGGAAACATTGCTTTGCAGATGTCGCATTGTAAGACTTGTGAATGTGTTTTGTTGAGAATAGTCGGACAATCCTGTGTAGTGAACTTCTTATTGCATTTCTGGCACTCGTAGTTCTTGGGAAGAATGCCTTTTCTTGTGTTTAGCAAGTGAGGTTCGCGTTTGAAAAGTTTTGTTGCAGGAATCGAACTGGAAGAATGTGTTAGTGGAGTGGGAGTCGGGTCATTTTTTAGCAGAGTGAATTTTTGTGTGTTTGTGAAGATAGTTCTGCGTTGTGAAACGTTTTGTGCAAGTGTGACACTGAAACAATTTGTCTTTGCAGTGAATTTTCTTGTGTTTGGCAAGGCTGGGTTTTGTTTTGAAAGGTTTACTACAAATGTTACAGAGGAAGGTTGTACCAATAGACGGAACTGTTGTGTTTTGTGGAAGAGAATAATGACTGAGGACTGATGTGTTGGTGTTATCAGACATTATGTGCTGCTGTGGAGACATCATTGGAATCGCTAGGAGGGCTTCATAGTGGCCATTGTCCAGTTGTCCTGAGTATAGAAGGTAAATGAAGAGAGTATTTCCAGAATTGTAAATGCAAGGCGAGATGTTGGGGTCGTGTTTGAAGTAAATGACAATGCTAGCATGGAGAATCTCTGAAAGATCTTGAATTTCAGCTTCACCACCATAAACTCCAGATGTTGCCATGTATTGATAGTACTCCTGACTTGTTGTGATAACTCGATTTGTGTTGGAAAGAACAACAGGAAGAATGTCTCCAAATCTGTCCCGGTGTGATGCAACAAAATCTATTGCCCTATGTCGTAGTGAGAATGCATTGCCTTCCTGAACCATTTGTGTCAAAAAAATAACCCACTGATAGGAACAGGTAATTGCCGGATCCGGGAATAGAGATGACGTTGTACAAAAACCCGTCGACAGTTGCAGTATAACGAAAATAGCAAGGTGTATTGAAGGCCGCAGTCAGCGTGGGGAAGTGTTTGGAAGAGAACAAATAGGAATCGAGAAATTCTTTGCGTGCGTGTGGGCGGGACCAGTTTTAAAGAGGAGACACAGGAATCGAGAAATGCCGTGTTGACGGGACAGGTTTTGAGGTGGATGCAGGACGAACCAGAAGAGAAATATATATATTATATTATATGTTACCGATAAGTCATTTCTGGCGTAAATTCGTTTGACTTCCTCGTTTCTAGGTACTAGGATTGCCCGTGTACTCATTTTTTCTGTTGATAACCATTTGTGATGAAATTCTTCAATAAGATTTGGACATAATACGTCTTCTTTAATTGGGAACCTAAACTGAGAAAAACGTTCAAATTTATAAGAGCTGAGCTGAGAGTGCAGGAGGTGTGTCTGACAATAGCATTCACAAGACTTAGAGGTGAGAGTAACATGGTCTTGTTTGAAAATGGTTGATAGGAGGGCATGACTTGAAAAAAATCTCATGGCAATATTCTCTTCTTGCAGGACTTGATAAAATCTTCCTAAAAGTCTTGTCGCGTCGAAAGATTTTTTTTATATAATAGAGAGATATCTATGCAGATGCTTTATACTTTTTTCTTCCATTAACTGATTTTTTTTTCTTTTCTCCCAGGGCTGAATATTTTTTCCAAGATGCTCGGTTTTCTGAAAAGCACACAAAGGAATAGTTTCTCACATAAATCAATATAAAACATCTGTCGCTACATGTTAGATGTCCAGCAGCAGCGCATGGCAGTGAGCGGCTGCCAGCCTGTTTTCTGAAAAGCACAAAGCAATGGTTACACACATAAATCAAGGTGGGGGAGGCGGCGGCAGCAGCAGCAATCGCTGGTTTGTACCTCTTGTCAATGTGTGTGGCAGTTTTCCCAGGTGAACATTGCCATACATTCATCAGCTATACAAACGTGTTCAGCACCACAAACAGCAGGGGACCAATCAGCTGATGCTGGTACTTCAGTTTTGTTTTCGATCTCGATCTCCAGATCACTTGCACAAAAATCAGACTCTGGCAAGTCAGAGATCAATTCAAAATAATAAAATATACGCAGAACCTTGTCCACTGAGTATTTTGCCTTGCACATTTGCTTTGCTGTTTTGCCAGAGGTCAATGCCGTTTTTGCTGTTGTTTGCTTGTCACTGCTTATGCACACACAGGGATTAGATGGTATAAGTCAGCAATTCTAACATTCTCCTAAGCAAAGAGGATCTATCTTAGCTGTAACTGAGAGTTTGTCCACTTTTGTCAATATCTGCCCTACACCCCTCCTGCAAACAAAAGTCAATATCCACCCTAAAAGAGTTAAAAGGATAGAAATGCCCTATAAGCAGTAATAAATAAGTCTTTCGTTATTATTATTATTCCAGAGGGTCACATGAGTTTTCTTTCTTGGGGAGGGGGAAGGGGAGAGCTCTTTTAAGGCTTGTTTTGAGATCATTGTTGGGTACATGGCTAATTATTTATACAAATTAGCCTTGCCCAGCCAGAGCACAGGAATCAGTGTTATATGTCCAGTGGCAGTACTCATAATGTTTTCATTATTGTAAGCTATTGTACCCCTCAAATGAAAATACTGCACAGCTATTTATGTATGTATTTATTTATTTATTGAGTACTGTTTTGGTTGGTGAAACCATGCATACCTGAAGCAGCTTCAAGAAAATATTTAATGAAAATGGTCACAGGTGAATCCAGTATATTTGGTGTGAAAAATGCTTTAATGAATTTTTGTCAATCAGCACTAGACTTTACTTAATGTTATGCTGGCCTGGTTTAGAAATCCTGTGGTCAGAAACAAAAACTGAACAATTTAAATTGTAATTGTAATAAACTTACTTTGGCTCAACAGTCCAATCTCACAGTCCCATTTAATAAGCAAGTATTACTCAAGGTTGAGTGTATTCTGTCAGGCGGGACTCATCCACTACATTTTCAATTTTAGTTGTTGCCATCAGGTCACAAGTTCAAGGTTCCCAGGATGAAAAAATACCTGTTCAAATACTCTTTTTTCCAATTGCTATTAATTTAAATAAGTTACATCTTTTATAAACACCTACAGACTTAAATTATAGGATAAACAGGTAGCATTTGTTTTTAGAAACTCTTAGACTTCTTAATGTTGTAATGAACAAAAACATTTATTTAGCAGTAGTTATTTTGGAAAACACCTTGGAAATGAGAGAGCTTGGAAGAGAATGACCATGTAAGGTCAAGCTAATTCAGAATGCCAATAATACACAAACATCAGCACTTTACCACAGTAGTGTGCAGATGGCTGTCTATGACTGCACAATACATTGGATCTTAAAGTAGATAGTCTGCAGCCACAGAAGATGGGAAGATGAGGTTACAATGTGTACAAGACAAAGAAAATTGTGAGATTTAAAAATTTGAAAAATGTTGCTTGGCTTGCCAAATCTGTATTTCCTCTGTGACACATAGATAATGGTCAGAATTTGGCATAAAAATCATGATAATATTCAATCATCGTGCCTTGTGGTAGACGTACAGACTAGTAATGTTAATATGTGTGGAGATTGTTTTCTTTACAGACATTATACCTCTTAAATACAAATTGAGTATAATTTGAATACTATAATGTACCTAAGTATTGTCACAAAGCAAACATCTTAAGCTGACCACCTAATCAGATGGTTAAGTGTATATGTAGGTGTTTAAGTTAATTATCAGCTCCAAAACTTTGTGGTTTGAGAATGGGTAGATTAGGCCCCTACAACCCCAAAATGTGATAGAGCTGATTGTGTAAATGTATAGATGAGTGATTGTATAAACTGTTTTAGTTAACTTTGAACATTCTTTTTATTGTAAAAAAATAAATAAATAAAAATAAATTTAACATTTGAAACAGAGTCTATATTTTTAATAAAAAATAAGAAGTACCTCAGTGTATGTTTTCTGCCTGTTGCTAACTGGCAATGCAGTGCTTCCTCCCAGCGTCCTAGACTAAATGCTTACACTCATTAGTTCAATTGTATTAATTTTGCTATTTCTGCAAAATATGTATTTGTTTGTCTGATTTGACCTTTGAGTCTGTATCCTTTGTTTTTTTCATCTTTTTGTGTGCATGTAAATCTCCACCTGGGAATAATTATGTTTATCTAATCTATTAATGTGTGTTTAAAATATGTATGTGTACTGGTAATGATCTGGTAGTTTACTGTAATTAATTATTTATGAGTTATCTGTAATTAAGTTATTTCATTTACAAATCTTATATTCTTTTTTCAATGTTTTACAGGAATCTGGAAACCCCTGATGTCCCTGTGTATTCTGTAAATGCACACAAGGAGATAATTAATGCCATTGATGGTGTTGGAGGCTTGGGTATTGGTGATGGAGCACCAGAGATTGTAACTGGAAGTAGAGATGGTAAAAAAAAGTCAATTTACTTCATAAAATATTAATGTTGCAAAGCTATACTAGGGGATTTTAGTGAGTATATGTTTTTAGCATTGTAAATAAGAGAAGGTATTAAAGTAGCATTCCTGAACCTAGAAATAGATTAAAGAGACATAAATGAAATAAGAAGCATAATTGCATGGAATGATGAGCTAATAAGGAGCAAAAAAGAACATTGCCAGCACTGAAAAAAACCCTTAAAAATGGGTGATCTTATTTCTACTGTAATGGCAAAAGGAAAATCAGACACATCAGAGATCACAAAATCAGTAGCCTGACGTTCCCGTGCTGTTAACGTTTCTAGTTGGGATTTCTAAACGCTGCCCTGCCCAACCACCACCTAAAATTCTGAGTGAAATCAAATTACCTCTTTTATTTGCTTTGTCCACTCTCATGACTTACTATTTGAATGAAACAAAAAATGATTAAAACATGTTTGTTCCATAATCATAATGATTTATGTGCAGAAATGTATTTGCTTGTGTGTGTGACTAATATATTATAAGACTAATAACTGCAAAGTGAATCGTAGAGCGTATGAGAACATGAGGGCAACCATTAAGAAGGGTATCAGGGAGGCTAAAAGACAGTTGGAGAGGAATATAGCAGATAAGGCGAAAGAAGATCCTAAGAGATTCTTTCAGTATTTTAGTAGTAAAAGAACAGTCAAGGAGGAGGTCAAGTGCATCAGAAATAGTAAAGGGGAATTAAAAGATACAGACAGTGAAATGGCGGATGCCCTAAATGTACATTTTTCTGAGGTGTTTACAAGTGAGCAAGTGGATAACCTGCCAGAGGTAAACGTGACTACTAAGGAGGTATTAAATAAGTTGAAATCAAACAAATCGCCAGGACCAGATAATATTTATCTTCTTGTTGTTAAGGAGGCTAGTGAGTACTGTACATATATAAACTCTTGACACATATTTTTAGGGAGTCACTGTACACTGGAGAGATTCCGAAGGACTGGAAAATGGCAAATATCATTCTATTATATAAAAAGGGTGACAGGGCAGATCCAAGCAACTACAGTAGAGTCCCGCTTATCTGACATAAACGGGCGGGCAGAACGTCGGATAAGCGAAAATGTCGGATTAATGGGAGGTGTTAAGAAAAAGCCTATTAAATGTCAAACCATGTTTTAATTTTACACATTATGAACCTAATAATCTTGTTTTACAACAAAACAGAAAAAATTAACTGAAAAAATGAACTTGCAGTTACAGAATTGTCTGAAGTTAAATACAGTATGTACTTAAAAAGTTCAGTCCTGTGATGATTTAAAGAAATTTTTGATCGTAGTCTGCTTTCCTGAAGAGTGCCGTTTCTTCGCTGCCAAGTCTCGCCATATTTGCAGCATCATTATGTCGATGCCTGTAGCTTCTTCTTGTTGCTCAATGTTTTTAATTGCAGTTTCTAGAGCCTTAGCTCCTTTACCCATATAGTCAACATCCATACAAGCGTATACTGTTTACTACAGCATTGTGACTGCGTGTGTGTGTGTGTTTGTGCTGAGACGTGCATGCTGTGACATGCGAGTCCCCGTCTTGCACCCGAAAACACAAAGCTGTCTCAGTACTTTAGCAACACCAGCTTTATTCAGCTTGAATCAATAACAGCGCGGTTATTTATTGTAGCGGGATCTACCATTCTCCTATACACAGCCACAGCAGTCAGGCAGGGTTGTGGCCAAGTAATACTGTGCCCTGCACATTTATAATGTTCTTTGTTCCTTGTATCACCCATCGACGGGAGGCTTTTACGGAGAACTGCTACAGTGCTGGGAGACTGCGATTGCTTTGGAACGCTCTTCCGCGTGTCATCCTGTTGGGTGGAATCCCACAAGAGTTTAGAAACTCACTCACACCAGCCGTGATTCATTTCAAAAGTAAAGTGCAGGTTAATTTGTTTTATGTATTATTACTTTATATTTTGTATTAATCATTTTTATATGAATAGTTTTGGGTTGTGGAACGATTCATCTGAGTTTCCATTATTTCTTATGGGGAAATTCGCTTTGATATATCAGTGCTTTGGGCTGCAAGCACGTTTCCGGAATGAATTACGCTCGCAAACCGAGGTTCCACCGTAATTAGCTGCGGTAGAGTCGGGAGGAACAAAGAATAGACTACGCTCACGCTTGCAACTTGCAGTTCTTGTTGCCAATTGATGCTTTTTTTTTTTGTGGTGGGACGCCGGATAATACGGAATGTCGGTTAAGTGAAGGTAGGATAAGCGAGACTCTGCTGTATAGGCCAGTAAGCTTAACATGCATCACAGGAAAATGAATGGAAGGAATTGTTAAGGATAAGATCGAGCAACACATGGCAAGGACAGGAGTTATTCTGAACAGTCAGCGTGGGTCCAGAAGAGGGAGGTCATGTTTTACCAAAATGCTGGAATTCTACAACAAAAGGATACAATCAAAGTGGAGCATATGATATTATTTATCTGCACTTTCAGAAAGCATTTGATAAGGTGCCACATGAGAGGTTGGGCATCAAATTAAAAGAGGTGGGAGCTCAGGGTGATGTTTTTAGATGGGTGCAGAATTGACTCAGACACAGGAAGCAGAGGGTGATGGTGCAAGGAACCTCATCAGAACTGGCTGATGTTAAGAGTGGTAATCCACATCAGTGCTAGGGCCGCTGCTATTTTTAATATATATAAATGATTTATATAGGAATATAAGTAACAAGCTGGTTAAGTTTGCAGATGATACCAAGATAGGTGAATTAGCAGATAAATTGGAATCCATTATATCATTACATATGTCATCCATATAATAATTCAAATGGTAAGAACCCCTTAGAGGCTTGCGGAACTTCCCAATATACAAAAAGGATGAGGGGGAGGAACTGGTTCCAGTTCCTTTCATCCTCGCTGACCACCTTTTGAAACATCTGTTTGAGGGTCTGATTAAACCCTCTAAACCCACTAAACCATCGGTTTGAGGATGATACACCAAAGTTTTTAAATGTTTTATTCTCAGTAATTTAGCTGTTTCCTTGAATGTTTCTGAGGTAAAGGGCATCCCTTGATCTGTAAGGATTTCTTTAGGGATGCCACATTGCGAGCAGACCCCTACCTACTTCCGTGTGATAGCCTTAGTAATAGCTGAGCACAACGGAACAGTTTCAGGATATCTGGTGGCATAACCCACCAGGACCATTATATATTTATGGCCCCTGGCCGAGGATCTAGGGGGTCCCACCAGGTCGACCCTGACATGTTCAAACGGAACATCAATCAGGGGTAGGGGAATGAGATTGCCACAGTCCCTTCTGGGAATCTGCCGCAGTTACCATTCCGGACAAGACATGCAAAAGCAGCGCTCCAGAGTCTTCGGTCCCCAAATGGGCTCCGAGGAGGTGAATATATACCAGCTCACAGACTTGCCACAGGTAAGTCTGTGGGACTAGCAACAGTGACCATACATCTCCCTCATGTTCAGCTACCCGATATAAGAGATCATTATTTAATACAAAATGAGGCATTGGATCCTGAGTGAGGTGGCCGTTTACCTGCACGACTGCATTTTTTATATATTTAAGGGAGTCATCATTCCATTGCTCCCTTTTAAGAGAAGCCGGGGTCTACCTGAATTGACATTGCAGTTGTGCAAGACAATCGGAGGTTTAACGTATCCGCACCCAACAGCCCGGGAGTTTTACGTCATTATTAAAGGCCGTATTCCTTCTCTCTTCCAGCTACAAACACGGTGTGGAGTCAGCCGAAGACGCCATCTTAGCGTCCATTACTAGGCCCAGTGGTTGTTTAGGGGGGGTTGGGTGTTATGCCACTTTTACTGTGTGGTGAGTCTCTCCCTGGGGACGGCGGATCTTTCATGACAGCCATCATCAGCTTTTTTACTGCCCCATCATAACTGACAAAGCACAAGGTGGATTTATACTTATGGTTGTCCCCGTGCACACAGGTTATACTGGTGTTATGTTTAAGCTATTGTCGCAGCAACACCAAGTGGTGGGCAACAATTGAAATGTTACTGCCAGAATCAAAGATGGCTACTGTTTTAATACCATTAACACCTCCCCAGTATGTGCAGCAGCCAGAGGGCCATCTCGACACCCCCGGACCCCTTGCTCACTGCAGAAAGATGACTGCTGTGGGCCAGGTGGTTTCGGGGATTGCTTCGTAGGGTGGCAACAGAGCCCCGAGGTACGGATACAAGAATGTCTGGGTCCACAAGGGGTCCTTTTCTGTTTCTCCCGGATTGGTTTACACTCTTATTGACTGTATGATCCCAGTTAACAAGACCTTATTCTTAATCAGCTGACCACAGGCCGGCTGGTCAAGGTCGGTCAGAACGTCTTTCAGAAGTAGTGCACATGCTACTTGTTGAACTACCTGTCAGTGTTGTTATACTCTGGTCGCAACCAGCACCCAACTTTCGTCCACAGTTCCTTGGCTTGGCTAGGCGTCGGGTCAAAGCATGCTTCAGGTTACCTCCACCAACACTAACTGACTCCACAGTGGGAGCGTGGGCACAGTAATCTCCCACCTGTCTCTTTACTTGTCTAGGGTCTTCTTGGGTCCGTTTCCCGATTCTTCCAGGAGGCCATCCTGCTGACTTTGCCAATGTGAAATAACCACCCAGACACGCAACGAAGGTTTGGGGCAGCCAACCGTATAGTTTCCCTGGCTGCAAACGGCTTTAGTTTGCATACAATGTGTACAGGTTCAAGTCTAAAACAGAACTGATCAAGTATGGAGGATGAGGGGTTTTTATAGGCGGTTCACAGGAAGTGACATGCTTGGGACCAGGACAGGAAGTGATGTCTTCAGAGCATAATCAGATACAGGCAGGACTTTTTTTATTTGGTCTGCGGAGAGAAAAGGGAGAGTTCAGATCAACCCGCCTACTCCTGGCCTGGCATGGAATTGGCATTTTCTGGTCCCTTGGCTGACTCTCAGGAGCATGTGTGTGACAGTAGTCATTAAACTTTATTCTTCGACAGATAAATATGTTTGCAAGATTAATACATAATAACATGAGTCTGCTGGACATCTTACCTTGTAAAACAGCGAATGTCTGAGCCAGCAAATTGTGAATCCCAAATAGCTGATTCATTGTAAGGGTCTCAATTTGTTTTCTTAGCTTGAGGATCTCCTCTCTGCAAAACATGTTTTTATCAAGCGCTAGGTCAACAACTGTTGGATCCGGAGCCGAAGCGTAGTTGCATTCCTCAAGGATTTTATCCTCCTCCTTGCCAAGTGTGTCATCCTCCATTGCTCGCATTCTCCTCTCCCAAACCCATGGTCTTTAAAGTGGAATGAAGAAGTTCTTAAACTCAAACAACATGGAACTGTTCACATCTTCAACAGTTGCTGCCCAGTCTTAGACCCTGGTCTAAAATGCAAGCGAAAAACTTGGGTATGCAGACTGACTGTAAAGCTCTCTCATCAGATAGCAACAATCCATTAGATCAGGTTTCCACATCAGTGAGAAATGTATGAAAACTGAGTACCTTGTTGTACTTATGGAAGCTTGGCTTTAAGGTACACAACAATGTTCATCTGTAGAGTTATCTGTACCCTGCAACTTTAAACTTCTTTTTCTCTAACATTCTCACCACTAAACAAAAATCATAACTGTAGTATGGACGACGGAAGTAAATAAGCTGGCTGAGATTCCACTAGAAGTATGAGTTAAATAAGTTAACTGCTTAATGAGAAAGTGGCTCATTTCAGTGGCCTAAAAAGCACACAGTGGCTGCCAAGCAGTTTGAGATGTGTGAAGGCCATCTGTCATTGAGGAGTGAAAAAGTCATACAGTACTTCTCTACTGCCTTGAAACACTGAATGACCTCATGCATCTCTGTATAAGTGGGGAATCATTTTAAACTTTTCACTTTGACAAGGCAGTTCGCACTAGAATCCATGAAGCCTACAAAAAAAATTGTAATGCCGGGCCAAATTCCTTCGCACCTAATCATCAACATCTTTGTTTTGCAAATGTATCATTCAGCACTGGCTCCAAGCAGCCTGCTATCCCATCATCCACCAAGGTAGCTGAAATCAAGTCAGACACAAATTCTCCTAACTCAAGTCTCTTTATTTAGGAGTTACATGTATGTTTCTGGAATTGTATAGGGTAAATAATATATTGTTATTTTGAATACATACATTTCATGTGTGTTTTGTGTCTACAACCATCTTTGTAAATGCTAGATGACAGGAAATGCGAGGCAAGAAATTTTGAACACATAACTAAAACAGAATTTTTTTTCCATGTTATAGTAATTGACAAATTGTTGATGTGAAGTGTATAATGTGTGAAGACTGAAGGTCAAATAAAGACTATCACAAAAGGTATAACAAAACAAGTGTGATTTACATGTTACTGGAAGTGTGTTAAAAAGTGAAGCCCAGCTCTCAATCGATACAAATTAGATACATCTGCTTAGCTTGTGCAGAGGTAAAGACTTTTGTGTTATAATCTAGAGGTTGCAAGTTCAATCCCGGATTCTCCTTGCATTTACTGTTTTGAGTAGTGAGCTGCTATTAATGTTACTACTATATAATTAAAACATACATTTGATTTGAGTCTGTAACAGGGATAAAAGCAGACATACAAATGCAGCTCAGTCATTTCAGGGATAAAGAGACATATGGATGCAGCTTAATCATTTATTGTTTCTGTCTTGTTGGATGTTACTTTTCCTTGCACATGAACATTCACATCAACCTATCATTTGAATGATTTTTGTATTGAAAAGTCCAAGAATAAAACTGAATTAAAAAAAATATTCAATTGACCTGTTGATGGTCCTCCCTGCGTGGAGTTTGCATGATTTCCCTGTGTCTGCGTGGGTTTCCTCCCATAGTCCAAAGACATGCAGGTTAGGTGCATTGGCGATTCTAAATTGTCCCTAGTGTGTATTTGGTATGTGAGTGCCCTGCAGTGGGCTGGTGCCCTGCCCGGGGTTTGTTTCCTTCCTTGCACCCTGTGTTGGCTGGGCTTGGCTCCAGCAGACCCTCATATCCCTGTGTGGTGTTATGGGTCCACAGCTCTCTCAGTAAAGACCAGATTTTTAAATAAATAATTACCGCGCTCGCTGCTTAGTGAGGGAGTTTGGTGGCTGTAGCTGATCTTGGGGCGATCTGCAGTGTGGGCGTTTCTCACCTAAGTGCACAGCTGAGGGACTGCCCACATTGGTGATTGTTCCTGGGGTTGCTAATGTGCTGCAGCTGCTATGGCCCCCCTCAATATATAGAAGCGAGAGTTGGCTGGAAGGGAAGAGTAAAAACAATAAATAAATAAGGAAAGAGAGAGAAAGATGGAGGTGACTGGAAAAAGCAGGATGCGTGCGAGAGAGAGCCGGTGCGGGTGAGCAAGCGGGCGAACGAGCACTCGCAGGCAGCTGAAGGGAAGCCTGGGTGTTAGGCCAACACCTGGGAGTCGTAGTAGTGGTTGCTGCTGCTGCGTGAGCATGTAGCGGGAGTGACCAATGAAGAAGAAAGACTGTCCGCGTAAGGCCAGGACGGCAGCAGGAGTCGGGAGGCTTGGTGGAGAAGTCCTTGGTGTGAGCGTCCTCGTTATCAAGGATTCCAAGTCTCTGGCCTGGGATGAGTGCCTGACTGAAGCCAGGATCGGGAGGACTCCAGACCTGTATGTGTGTGTGTGTGTGTGTGTGTGAAAGGACAGCTGCAGAGAGAGTAGAGTGTCTCACCTGTTGCAGGGCTTAAACGGGAGAAGCGGGTGAGACGCTGGTGTAAAAGAAGCACCGGGCTTATTGATTTTAAGGACTGCTTCCAGCAACATTTTAACTTCGGGTTTTAAGGATTGTCTTTCTATTGTTTTAACCTCCATGTTTGTTTTGTTGGATTGTTTATTTAATAAAGACTTTTGAATCACTGCACTATTTTGAACACTGTTTTTGTTGTCTATTTTAATAAAAGCACTTTTGCACATTTATACATCATCCCCTTGCTATGTTGTTGCCTCACTGTCTAGCTCATTTCAGTTATAACTATCAATGGTGTAGGGTTCAAGGGCTCCCTAACAGCGGATGGGAGCATGGAGCTGAACCCGCATCATCACACCCTGTAGTTAGGATATAGCGGGTTGGATAATGGATGGATGGATGGATGAATGACTTGTTGATATGAATGTCCACGTGTGAGGAAAAGTAACAACCTTTAGAAGTACCATAAATTTACATGGGATGTTACAAACTTGCATCAAATGTACGTTTTTGTTATATGATAATAATAATAAGGAGCTTGCTACTCAAAGCGCTAAACGTAGAGTCAATGCGGAATTCGAACCTGTTACCTCGCATTTGCTAAGCGGTAGCTTGTCCACTATGCCATCTGCGCAAACCCATGCCAGAGCTACATATTACCACTGTGACAACTGGTTGAAAATGCAACTTATAAACATATGTATGCAAACGTCTTTTACTTTGTACCAACTGATAGTCGGATTTCAGCAACATGACAATTGAGTAATTTACTTTTCTTCTGTTTTATTCTTCAATAAAAGCATACTTGTTTTGTTACAGCTTTTGCAAAATTATTTCTTAGATATTTGGGCTTCACACATCCTACACTTCACATCAAAATTATGTCATTATTACTTTAACATTTAAAAAAACATTTTCTGTTTTAGCTGTATTTTCGTAATTTCTTGCCTCGCATTTCATCCGTCATTCTATATTTACACAGATCGTTGTAGACAAGGAACACATGTGAAATATATGTATTTGAAATCACAATTATTTCATTACCTATATAATTCCTTACAAACACATCACCAGATAAACACTTCAACACAGACTTCATCTGTGAGGATTTCAGCAGGGTGATGCCTTCATCTGACTGAATGGGGGTGGGGGTGGTGGGTCGAGTGGGGTTGATGGCAGTGTGGCAGGATACGTTCTGCTAAACTACACATTTGCAAAATAAAAAAAATTTAAGGATGTCAGGGACAAAGAAACAAATCTTCAGTTTCAGGAAGTCTAGTGTTAGTTCCTGGATGTTTTCTGGAAAAGGATCAGTATACCTGGACTATAACACCCCAGTAAGATCAAAGAGCAGAGAAAAGGAGACAAATGCACAGAAACCAAGGAAGAAGCTGATGAAACTGTTCCCTCAACGCCAAATGGCTCTCTCTCATCTGGGATTGATGTACCTGTAATGAAGGTCTTGCCTGAAGAAGGGCCTGAGTCGCCTCGAGAGCTTGCATATTGTAATCTTTTTAGTTAGCCAATAAAAGCTGTCATGTTGCTTGACTTCACATTTCATCCATAATGGCTAACACAGTACAACACGCTACTACTACAGACAAGCCAAGCAGAAAAGAGTATGCTGCATGCAGTCCACTAAGAAGTCAATAAATAAAGCATCTTTTTAGTTTCAGACAAGTTATTTACTATAGATATTTTGAAACCGTATGATCTGGTGGTGCAGTGGGTAGTGTATATACTTTGAGTGTTCATGTTGAGTGAGGGAAACAGGAGATAGATATTATTTACTTCATAGCACATGAAAAACTAAACATTTTTTGTTAATTGAGAAGTATTACTGACACATTTCCAGCATTCAAAGATCTAGCTTGCTGCTTTCGGTAACATTGGGTACACACACGATACCGGCATATTCCGTGCCCTGCCGCCATGAGGCTAGAAAGACAACTTTGTGTTGCCAGTCTCCCAATGTTAAAAGATCTGTACTAAATTTAATAAACTTTAATCTGATTAAGATTAAAAGTATGTCTAACTTTTGTTTAGTTATTGTCACCTTATTGCAAATTATGTGTGTTTTAAACCCCTCTCTCCACGCACATGCCCAGTGTTACTACCACCACTACCAAGTACTGCTCTGATAATCACTGGATTAGGTGGTTTAATAAACAAAGGATATAATGTATACCTATTAATTTTGTTTGGTTCTTGTCACTTGACTGCACGCTGTGCACTTGCGTGAATGATGGTTCTGACCACACTTGGTAAATATCTTTTGTGAAATAACACAGTACTTTTGTAATATAACACAATTCTTCTCCGAAATAATTAAATACGATTTTTTTGAGTATTGGGAGTAAGCTTTCATACAAAAAAGTATTTACTCATCTAATTTTTTAGACTCCCCAATGCAGACAGTAATCTCAATATCTATCTTTTTAATAATATTTAAAACATGTAAGATATAAAGGGGCATATTGTAGTCATAAAGGACTTTAACTACCCAAATATTAATTATGCTAACTTTACAAATAGTGGAGTACAAGAGAAGAAGTTTATAGACGTTGTGGCACTAGAGGGCACTCCTAACCTCCCAAACCTCAACACAGTCGTAGGACATAAGTTCAGCACACATGTTTTTATTTCTCTTTTTTTCCCTGTGGGAAATGTCTTCCATGTTTCCCACCTGTACAGCACAGTTCATACACACAGCACCACTACACAAATACAGTTCTCTTCTTTCTCTTTGCCTTCACTCCTCCTCCAGCAAGCTTTGTTCGGCTCCTCCCACCTCAGGCTCCTGGAGTAGTGGCAGCTGGTGCCTTTTATAGGACAACCGGAAGCGCTCCAGGTATCCAGCGACCTTCTTCCCCCAGCAGTTCTGGGTGTGGCTCAAGTGCTGCCACACAGCTCTAACCAATTCCTGCTTTGACGTGGAACCCGGCAGATCTGCTCTAGTCTCCAATTCTCAGGTGAGAGTCCGAGACACCACTGCAATCCTGGGGGCTGCCACCTAGCACTTTGGAGGAGATAATGCCCTGAATAAGCTCTCTCCCGCAGTCCTTCCACTGTCGAGGCATCCTGGCTGGGCAAGGGCCCCGGCCGTCCACCTCAATGTTAATAAGTGACTGTTTTTTAACACAGTATGTTAAAACACCAATGTGAGGGGAAGCCTGTCTAGATTTAGTATTTTGCAATAACCAGGATAGAACTGATGCCGTAGAAGTGATTGAACTGCTGTGGTCAAGTGGCCATAATACAGTATAATGCAATTCTCAGTGTTTTGGAAGAACACTGATACAAAGACTAAAACCTTTAATTTGAACTTTGCTTGGGCAAATTTTGAATATATGTGGCAAAGTTTGAAAGGGATAAACGAACAAGCTTTGAAGTGTGGTGATAGTCAAGGAGCAGTGGAACAAATTTAAAAACGTGTTACACATAATAATGCAGTACAGGTACATTCCAAAAACTGGAATTAGTTGACAATTTATAACAACAAAAAGTTGGGTAAGCAAGTAAATAATAAAAGAAGCTTCAAAGGTATAAAACAGCTATGTAAAATAAATAGGACTAATAACTCCAATTCGAATTGTAGGGTGAATGAGAGCATGATCGCAACCATTAAGAAGGATATATGGGAAGCTAAAAGGCAGTTAGAGAGGAATATAGCAGAAAAGGTGAAAATTGACCCAAAGAGATTTTTTGAGTATTTTAGTGTAAAAAGAAAAGTCAGTGGGGAGCTGAAGTGCATAAGGAATACTAGAGGAGAATTCACAAATACAGATAACAGATGGTCCAAACTTGCATTTTTTCTGAGGTTTTCACATGTGAGGAACTGGATAAGTTCCCAGCAGTAACAGAGACTAGTAAAAGAGACACTGGGTGATTTTGAAATTATAGAGGGAGAAGTACTGCTCGGATTTAATAGGCTGAAATCAATCAAATCACCATGACCAGATAATATTTATTCTTGAGTGCTTAAGGAAGTCAGTGAGTACATATATAAAGTCACTGTGCACTGGTGAAATTCCAAAGGATGGGAAATTGGCAAATGTCATCCCATTACATAAAAAGTATAATTACAGGTAAATTAATGGAAGGAATTACTAAGGATAAAATTGAGCAACACATGGCAAGAATGGGAGTTTTACTGAGCAGTCATCATGGATTCAGATGGAGACCATGTTTTACTAACATACTGGAATTGCACATGGAAGCAACAAAATGATTAAATCAGAGTGGTACATATGATATTATTTATCTTGACTTTCAGAAAGCATTTGATCAGGAATTAGAGGATGATGGTACAAGGAACCTTATTAGAATTGGCTGGGCGCAAGAGGGCAGCCTGCCTGATTTCCACCAAGGACCTAGTGATACTGAGCTGGGAAGCTCAACCCTGTGGGGGTCCGTGGTCAAACCCAGGGGGTGCCTGGATGGTTCCTGAGCCCTGCAGGACCACACTTCCGTGACACCAGGAAGTGCTGCCACTCCAGGAACTGTGTACGCCCAGAGTGCTTCCGGGTACAAGGTGTGGCGGAAGTGCTGCCGGAAGACCATCACCGAGCACCTGGAGCACATCCAAGGCATGATAAAAAGGGCCGCCTCACTCCTTTCAAAGTGAAATAAACCATGTGTTGTGGACATTGGTGTCATGTCTGTCTGTGACAAATGCAAATGTTACCAAGCTAGGTTGATTGCAAGATAATCTAAAATCTGTTGAATCGTTACAGAAGAACTTGGACATCATCCAGGTTGGGGCAGATTTGCGGCATATGAAATTTAAAATAAGTAAATGTAATGTATTGCACATAGTAAGAAAAAATGCTAGATTTGAATACATATTGGGAGGTCAGAAAATTGAAAGTACACCTTATGAGAAGAATTTGAGTTGTAGTGGACTTGTCTCTATCAACTGTCAGACCAGACAGTGCTCAGAAGCATTTAAGAAGGCTAACAGAATGGCAGGTTATATAGCATGATATGCAGGAGGTTATCTAAGGATGTTATGCTGAAGCTTTGAGACATACTGGTGAGGCCTCATCTAGAGTACTATGTGCAGTTTTGGTCTCCTGGTTACAAAAAGGACAAAGCAACACTAGAAAAAGTCCAGAGAAAATCAACTAGGCTGATTCCAGGGCTATAAGGGATGAATTCTGAGGAAGGAGTAATAGAGTTGAGCCTTTTCAGTTTAAGGAAAAGAACATTAAGAGGAGACATGACTGAAGTGTTTAAAATTATGAAGTGAATTTGAAGGGTGGATAGCAGCACTAAGAAGAAGTCCAGAAAAGGGCAACTAGGCTGATTCCAGGGGTCTCATTTATTAAACTTTGTATGGATTTAAATGTGAAAATATGCACATGCCAACAAAAACAGGAAAATTTGTACTGCAAAAAAAAAAATCACATTTATATAATCTGATGTACACACATTTCTATGCAATTTACCGTTTATAAATAAAATCACCTTGTAAACATGCATATGTGAGCTCTGCTGAAATGCTGCCCTGAAACATCCATATATCAAGCATGCTAATCAACCTCATTCATATGCAATCACAATGCTGCAGAACTTCATTGGCTGGTAGAGCTCCCTCTCCCTACTGACACGTCAAGACCCCTCCACCTCCATTCAAGAATATCTGGTCTGGTTGTGCTCCATAACTGAGAGAACAAGATCGTGCACGGTATTATAGTACCTCTCCTCTGCACTCTGAGGGTCCAGGAATGGTATAAAGCACCGTCTTTTGAGTGGGTAGCTGCTATCACCAGGCATTTAATGACGTCATTGCTGATACAATGAATAGTACAGGTTATATGAAACACTGAGGGGTCAGCCAGTTACCTTATCAACAAGCCTGATTTAATATGTGAATCACTGGTTGATCCAGGCCATCGAGACACAATTTTTGCCAATCATATACTTGTGAATTAATGTCACTTTTAAAAGGGAACTCAAGTACAGTTTGTGCATCATATTCATTGTTTTTGAGGTGTAATATGCTTGTCATCTCAATGTACATTATATTAATGGCTTGGTGACATTTATTATGCATGCTAGTATTCATTTGGCTGTTTTGGCTACATTCCCCTGTTTGTTGAAGTTGTCATCATTTTCCAATTTTTCTGATATGTTTGCGTATGCATGGGTCTGAGTTGCCATAAACAAGAGCATGGCCCCACCCCCACCCCCAATTTCAAGGTATTTTTTTTTATAAATCCTGACATTTTTATGGGAAGTCACATAGGTATATTGCACACCTCTTTTTTTTAATGCATTGAGGCCCCATCTCTCCACCACACTACTTGGTAATTTACTCCACGTGTCTCTGGTTCTTTGCATGTAGAAAAACTTTACAACATTTATAAGAAATCTTCCTTAAAAAATTTCTAGCCATGTTCCCGTGTTTTTGGTGGAGAATTTATTTTAAAGTAACACCTGGGATCTGCTGTACTAATTCCTTTCATAATTTTAAAACATTTCAGTCATGTCACCTCTTAATCTCTGTTTGCTTAAACTAAAAGGGTTCAACTGTTTCAATCTCTCCTCATAGCTCATAACTCTTAGTCCCAAAATCAGTTTAGATGTTCCTATTTGGTCTTTGTCTAGAGATGCTTTGTCTTTTTTGTAATATGACGATTTAAAACTGAGGCCTCACTAGTGTATTATACAGCTTAAGCAAAACCTTCATTGTCTTGTGCTCTGCACATCCTAATATACATTCAAGTTCTGAATTATTGGCACCCTCCATTAAAATGAGCTAATATTTGTATATAAAAACCACACATGCAACGAGTGATATTTTGAGCTTAAACAAATGGGTAAGGCTCATGCTTTTATTGTCAAGCAGATTTTTGGAACCAGATAACAAACTTTTATAAAAGTGCAGATTTAAAAAATATTAACACCCCAAATTACAGTATTTGCTGGAGCCTCCTCTGGCGATAATACCTCCCACACAGTCTTTTTCTGTAGTGTTTAACAAGATTGGAGAAAACTTTGAAAAGGGATCTTGGACCACTTCCCATGCTGAGCATTTTCAACTCATTGAGATTCTTGTATTTTCTCTTGTGAGCTGCCCTCTTTAATTGAGACCACAAATTTTCAATTGGGTTTAGGTCTGGGGGTTGAGCTGGTCATTGAAAAACCTTGATTTTATGTTGCTGCAACCATTTATTTGTTGATTTGGATGTGTACTTTGGGTAGTTGTTTTGTTGGAAGACCTAACCACAATCCAGTTTTAACCTTCTGACAACCATTTTCAGCTAAAATGTTCTAGTATTGAATGGAATTCATTATTCCACTGACCTTAACAAGAGTTCCTGGTCCACTGGCAGCAAAACAACCCCAAAGCATCAAAGAGCCACTACCTTATTTTATTATGGATAATGAGATGCCGTTATTTGTGTGTTGTTCTCTTTTTCATCAAATCTGACAATGGTGTGAATGGCCAAAAGCCCAATTTTCTTCTCCTCTGACCACAACACATGATTCCAGTTGTAACTTCAGTGTTGCTTGATAAAGTTCAGATGCTGGGATTTGCATCTTATTCTCAGAAAGTGCTTCTTTCAAGAAACTTCTGCTCATGGAGGTTGGAGTCTCACTATTGATTTTGATGTTATGTGAATGAATATGAATAATGTTGCATCAGTGCCACCATGTTTTCCGAAATGTACTATACAGGTCATAAAATGAATAATTCCAAATATCATATATACCTATGTCTCTGTTTTTTTTTTTTGTCAGTGCAGCTCTGACATCATAGATCATAAGGTGCATACTAATTCAGCGTGAGCAGGAACACTCAATAAAACTGAATAAAAAAAATCAAGTGACGGTGAGATATGAAGAAGGCAGATTCATCAGCTTTTATCCATCTAGATCAGAGAATGTCAGTTCCATTGCCTCAAAACACCACTCACATCTACAGTTATTTCCAGTTTCAAATAAAAACTAACAGCGTCGGATCCCTGGTTGGGGGGGGCTGTAGTATGTATCTTGATCGTGACTGAGAGAAAAAAAATGAAAAAAAACTAACTTTTAAAAGTACTATAAATGTACACCGTATGTTACAGACACAAACCAAATGTATGTGTGTACTGTATAATATTAACAATAAGAACAGCTCACTACAGGAAATGGAAAATATAGGAGGCAATCAGGATCGAACCGGGGACTTTTGATTATAAGTGAGCAAATCTTACCGCTTCGCCATGGAAGCTGTTGTCTTACCCTTGAACCTTTTGTGAAAGTGTTTAATTGATCTTTGGACTTCAGGCTTCACACATTATATAGTTTATGCCTACATTTTGTCATTTACTACTAAAATATGAAAAACGTTTCTGTTTCAACAATGTGTTTACACAGATTGTTGTAGAAACAGAACACACATGAAATGCATGTGTTCCAAATAACGATCTATTATTTTCACTCTAAAACTCTAGCACTTCACTCCCAGATAATCAGGGAGAACTTTGTGCACGTTCTGCAGCAGTGGGGGGATGGAATAGCAGGCTGTTTGTCTTTATCAGCACATTTACAGGACAAAAGACGCTGAAGGAGAGGTGTGATGGGATTTAAGGTGGGCCGGATCTACAAGTTTTTTCTTAGGCTCTGGTAATTCTAGTGTTAAAGAAAAGATGCGGTAGCGACAGAAGGCCTTGTGTTTTGGACCATTGTCATGTTGGAAATCCAAGCACATCCCTTGCGCAACTTCCGGACTGATGAGTGCAAGTTGCCCTCTAGTATTTTCCAGTAAGATGCTGCATTCATCTTGCCATCAATTTTCACTAAGTTACCAGTGCCACTGTACCACACACAACCCCATAACATCAGAGATGTACCTCCATGCTTCATAATAGGGATGGTGTACTTTTTTTCATGGGCTTTGAATTTATGGTTGTAACTCCTTGTAACTCGACCATGCAGCCCATTTTTGTTCAAACACCCCATTATTGTGCACCTTGACACAGCAACACTAAGTGTTTGTAGAGAAGCCTGTATTTCAGCTTAAGTGGCTTATGGGTTTTTCTTAACATCTCAACAAATGATCCTAGCATTTGTGGTTGAAATTGTGTTTGGTCTACCTGACCATAGCTTGGAAACAACAGAACCCCTAACTTTTTTCACTTTTTTTATCATACTTTGAACACTACTGACATGTATTTTCAGATCTCTGGATATCTTTTTATATACTTTTCCTGATTTATACAATTCAAAAACCTTTTCCAGCGGGTCGTTTGACAGTTTTTTCGCTTTCCCTATGGCTCGGTATTCAGCAAAGTCAGTGCAGTTCTTCATTAATTTAAATTGACTATTTATACACTGACACTTATTATAATAAAAGAAGTTACAGGTGCGGATACTCTCCTTTAATTACCCCTAATCTAAACCTGTGTATGTAAACTTGTATGTATATTATCAGCAATAGCCTTCAAGGGTATGTAAAGTTTTCATCAGGAGCATGTGGGTGATTTCAATTGTCACTGTGATTTAAAAAGGGCACACACAATTATGTGATAATAAATTGCTTCGCCTGGGCACATGCCCAGATTAAAATGGAAGCATTCTGCTCAAAAAAATTAAAAGAACACTTTGAAAACACATCAGATCTCAATGGGGAAAAAAAAAAATCCTGCTGGATATTTATACTGATATGGACTGGGTAATGTGTTAGGAATGAAAGGATGCCACATTGTTTGATGGAAAAGAAAATTATCAACCTACAGGGGGCTGAATTCAAAGACACCCCGAAAATCAAAGTGAAAAAATGATGCGGCAGGCTAGTCCATTTTGGCGAAATTTCATTGCAGCAACTGAAAATCGTACTCAGTAGTTTGTATGGCCTCTACATGCCTGTATGCATGCCTGACAAGGTCATGGCATGCTCCTAATGAGACGACGAATGGTGTCCTGGGGGATCTCCTCCCAGATCTGGGCCAGGGCATCACTAAGCTGAGGTGCAACCTGGCGACGTTTGATGAACTGAAACATAATGTCCCAGAGGTCTTTTATTGGATTCAGGTCAGGTGAGCATGGGGGCCAGTCAATGGTATCAATTCCTTCATCCTCCAGGCATTGTTGCGCACCAAGAGGAACCCAGGACCCACTGCACCAGCATAGGGTGGTCAGACAATATGTACAAGGATTTCATCCCGATACCTAATGGCAGTAGAGGTCTGTGCATCTCCCTCCATGGATATGCCTCCCCAGACCATCGCTGACCCACCACCAAACCGGTCATTCTGAATGGTGTTACAGGCAGCATAACACTCTCCATGGCTTCTCCAGACCCTTTCACTTATGTCATGTGTGCTCAGGGTGAACTTGCTTTGATCTGTGAAAAGCACAGGGTGCCAGTGGTGGACCTGCCAATTCTGGTATTCTATGGAAAATGCCAATCAAGCTCAATGGTGCCGGGCAATGAGCACAGGGCCCAGTATAGGATGTCAGACCCTTAGGCCATCCTCATGAAGTCTGTTTCTGATTGTTTGGTCAGAGAAATTAACACCCGTGGCCTGTTGGAGGTTATTTTGTAGGGCTCTGGCAGTGCTCATCCTGTTCCTCCTTGCCCAAAGGAGCAGACACCAGTCCTGCTGATGGGTTAAAGACTTTCTATGGCCTTGCCTGTCTCCTGGAATTTCCTCCATGGCCTTGAGACTGTGCTGGGAAACCGAGCAAACCTTTTGGTAATGGCACGTATTGATGTGCGGTCCTGGGCACACAACAGATGGTGTCCTGGGGGATCTCTTCCCTTCCTGGAGAAGTTGAACTACCTGTACAACGACTGTAGGGTCCAGGTATCACCTGATGCTACCAGTAGTGACAATGACCGTAGCCAAATGCAAAACTAGTAAAAAAAAAAAATAATCAGAAAAGATGAGGAGGAAAAAAATGTCCGTGGCCTCCACCTGTTAAACCATTCCTATTTTGGGGGTTATCTCATTGTTGCCCCTCTAGTGCACCTGTTGTTAATTTCATTAACACCAAAGCAGCTGAAACTGATTAACAACCCTCTTTGCTACTTAACTGACCAGATCAATATCCCAGAAGTTTCATTGACCTGATGCTATACTCTGATTAAAAAGTGTTACTTTAATTTTTTGAGCAGTATATAGCCCTGTGGGAATCCAAGGTGCTGCTGCAACCCTGGGGCTGCCATCTAGCATTTCGATCCTTCCAATATATCGGCCTACCGGCAGGGGAAGGACCCTAGTCTCCACCCCCACTGTGTGATCAGTCATCACAGCACAATTGATTGTCCAAACCCCTGTTACTTGACACCATTCAGAACCTTCCCAGTCAATTCACTAGGGGTTCCATTTTTGTGAGTGGTACCAGAATTGCCTACCTGTACCGTGGCATCAACCAAGGTGGAGATTCCAAGCCTACACCTTTTCAGGAACTCTTTCACCCTCTTCATCAGTGCTTCGGTGGTCCTCTCGAACCTTTCCAGTATGTCCTTCGAAGTGTACATCATCTGTAACCAAGATCGTACAAGGTGGAGTACCCTCTGCAGCTCCTGTTTGTCAAACCTATTACTAACCATATCGGCTGGTGGCTTTCTCAGGGTTTGTACAGTCCTAGCTGCCAACCAAGAGCCATTGAGCAGGCACCTTTCCTACACACGTTCTGTCGGTTCCTTTTTAGGCATGCGGAAAGACAAGTTGAAGGGGCAGCCTTTCACTTGGCCTGCTGGTTCCGCCTGCACCCATTTATCGGGGATAACGTGGCATTCCCCTTCAGATGCCTTACCTGCTTCGGAGAAGGTGGCTTGAGTCATCTCCACCCCCTCCCCTCTTTGTGGGCTATCGTTCACTGGGCAACGGTCTATGCAACATGGGGTCACCTACTGCGCTGGGTCCTTCCTATGTCCTGCGGGCTGGTAATGTGCTGCTACCCTGCAAGCAGCATTTCGGTATCTTCAGTGCTTGGAGGCTCCGAGATTGCACTGCTGTCAGCTTCCTCAGGAGCGCACAGCATTTGCCAAAAGGACGTGCAGCTTCTCGTTTAGTAGGAGGTAAGTGATTTAAAACACTCATGGGACTTAGTGCTCCCACAGTTGGCACTTACCTCCTTCCTGGGTGTGCTGTTCATCATGCTTCCTCTTCAGCAAGCCTTGTCGCTCCCAGATGACTTGTACTCACCTCAGCCTTACCCTTGCTTCTGGCCTGGCCCTTCTTTGTCCTATCACGAATGGGGCGACATGTCACAGTGCCTCTTCAACTGGCATTGTGTGCACTCTGCCACGCTTCCATGTGCTGGCACTGCTGTGTCGGGGTAGCCACTGGATTTAAAGTGCAAGTCCCTGTCTCTCAGACAGTCAGGAATCCTGCTAACTACACCATTTGTGGTCTACAGATGCTGCTTCAGCCACCCAAACCCAATACAGACACCGGTTCAGCATACAATTTTTTTTTTCCTCCTGTAAAACGCTTTCTCCCATTTCCCACCTGCACATAACAGTTAGCACAAAGCACACTTCTTCTCTTTTCTTTCCCTCTTTCTCTCACTCTCAACTCCAGCTGACAAGCTTCTTCCTCTTTCACCTCCCTCTGGCTGTGAAGTGAGGCACCTCCTTTTAAGCCACACCCGGGAGTATTCCAGGGGACTTGTTAGGGAGGTCTAGAATCACTCCCAGGCATGGAGGAAGCCCAAAGTAGTGCTCTGCATCTCCCCTTCACGACCCCCACAGAACCCAACAGGGTAGTGCCAAACCACAACTCCCATTTAGCCCTGTGTGAATTCATGGCACCATGGCAACCCAGGGGGACTGCCACCTAGCAACCCGGATTAGATAATGCCCTGACCATTCTCTCTCTGTCTCTCTCTCATTAACCCCCTACCCCACACCCCGGTACTAACATATTATTGGTATTTGTGCTGGACAGGGCCCCTGGCCATCAATATATATATCTCCACCTGTGAACCATTAAGACAGTAGACCATTAAAGTAAGCCTAAATGTTGATCCATCACATAACTAAGGTCCCTGCTGTAATAAATATGCTTTCTGAGATTGGTTTGTAGGTGACCCATCAGGATTTACTTAGTCTTGCTTAGCATCTCAAAAGATACGTATTTGCTGCCCAATATTGGAAGTAATGTGCTACCGGGTTTACATAGTGACCTCCATGCATGTTGGCCCCTACAACTATTTTTGTCATTGAGTATATATGTAGGTGCATAAATTTCAAACTTAATTTAAACACTTTTAAAAGTTTATGCACTTAACACTATATGAAAACCTGAAGTAGTATGTTTTGCCATTTACCTTTTATAATGAAACTAGCTGTGTAAACCCATGCTGTTAAAAGCCCGTGGTCCTAAAAACTATTGAAAGCATCAGAAAAAAATAGATATGTAGAGATGTCAGGTAATTGAAAGGATCTACTCTGGGCATCTCTCTCCTAGGAGGATTCGTTTTGCTGACGTGCTTGCATCACTTGTGCATTAGTCGCGCAAGCAAAAGTAAAAGTGATACCGTTTTGCCAGTGTTAGCGGCTAAGCGACTTTGTCTTTATTCTGAGGTTTAGTTTTGCTGATGTTCTGGCCCTGCTTGTGTTATTTGCGACTAAGCGAATTTTATGTTCCCTCAAAGGAGGAGCCCCTCACTTCACCTCTCACTTCCGGGCTGGACAAACACACAGACTTCCACGCATCAACGTTTATATATAAGATACTCCACCCGGTACCGAAAATTCTAGACCAAGTAATGGGCAGGGACACTTCATGAAATCAAAAGATTGTATTTTGTTGAACACACTGCGCTATGCTAATTTTCTGGATATATTTATTTAGTAACTACAAACAATACAAGGCAAATAACCATTAAAAAAAAATGTGATTTTTGGTACAGAATTTCTTTACGTAATGTCTATTCTGAGAGATAAGTGTTGTCTGTAATAATATTTAATAGGGTGAAAAACAAATTATTAATCCTGTCATTATGCACAAGTAATGCAAAAATATTCAATTTCCTATCCAAAATCAATTTATATTCTTATATAGGCTGCTTATGTAAAATGGAAATGTTTGCTTTTAATTAATGAAGTATAAACAAAAGTCAAAATTGGTAAGTGGAGACTTAGTTAACCAATTTCAGTAAATTATGTTGTGTGAATTTTGTTATAAATTGTGCATTAACATCTTTGTCAGTTGCATTATCTGGATGAATCTTTTAACTCATATATTATCATGTATATATATATATATATATAATATAGTATATAGTGTATATGTGTATATATATATATATATATATATATATATATATATATATATATATATATATATATATATATATATATATATATATATATATACATATACAGGTGCTGGCCATAAAATTAGAATATCATGACAAAGTTGATTTATTTCAGTTATTCCATTCAAAAAGTGAAACTTGTATATTACATTCATTTATTACACACAGACTGGTGTATTTCAAATGTTTATTTCTTTTAACTTTGATGATTATAACTGACAACTAATGAAAGTCCCAAATTCAGTATCTCGGAAAATTATAATATCAATTAAGATCAATGCAAAAAAAGGATTTTTAGAAATGTTGGCCAACCGAAAGGTATGAACATGAAAAGTATGAGCATGTACAGCACTCAGTATTTAGTTGGGGCTCCTTTGGCCTGGATTACTGCAGCAATGCGGTGTGGCATGGAGTCTATCAGTCTGTGGCACTGCTCAGGTGTTATGAGAGACCATGTTGCTCTGATAGTGGCCTTCAACTCTTCTGAATTGTTGGGTCTGGTGTATTGCATCTTCCTCTTCACAATACCCCATAGATTTTCTATGGGGTTAAGGTCAGGCGAGTTTGCTGGCCAATCAAGATCAGGGATACCATGGTCCTTAAACCAGGTACTGGTAGTTTTGGCACTGTGTGCAGGTGCCAGGTCCTGTTGGAAAATGAAATCTGCATCTCCATAAATTTCGTCAGCGGCAGGAAGCATGAAGTGCTGTAAAACTTCCCGGTAGATGGCTGCGTTGACATTGGACCTCAGAAAACACAATGGACCAACACCAGCAGATGACATAGCACCCCGAACCATCACTGACTGTGGAAACTTTACTCTGGACCTCAAGCAATGTGGATTCTGTGCCTCTTCTCTCTTCCTTCAGACTCTGGGACCTTGATTTCCAAAGGAAATGCAAAATTTACTTCCATCAGAGAACATAACTTTGGACCACTCAACAACAACAACATTTATTTATATAGCACATTTTCATACAAACAGTAGCTCAAAGTGCTTTACATAATAAATAATAGAAAAATAAAAGACACAATAAGAAAACAAAATAAATCAACATTAATTAACATCGAATAAGAGTAAGGTTCAATGGCCAGGGGGGACAGAAAAAAAAAAAAGACGGCTGGAGAAAAAATAAAGCAGCAGCAGTTTTGTCTTTAGCCCAGGCGAGAAGCTTCTGACGCTGTCTCTTGTTCAAGAGTGGCTTGACACAAGGAATGCGACAGCTGAAACCCTTGTCTTGCATACGTCTGTGTGTGGTGGTTCTTGAAGCACTGACTCCAGCTGCAGTCCACTCTTTGTGAAGCTCCCCCACAGTTTTAAATGGGTTTTGTTTCACAATCCTCTCCAGGGTGCAGTCATCCCTATTGCTTTTACACTTTTTTTTTCCTACCACATCTTGTCCTTCCCTTCGCCTCTCTATTAATGTGCTTGGACACAGAGCTCTGTGAACAGCCAGCCTCTTTTGCAATGACCTTTTGTGTCTTGCCCTCCTTGTGCAAGGTGTCAATGGTCGTCTTTTGGTCAACTGTCAAGTCAGCAGTCTTCCCCATGATTGTGTAGCCTACAGAACTAGACTGAGACTATTTAAAGGCTTTTGCAGGTGTTTTGAGTTAATTAGCTGATTAGAGTGTGGCACCAGGTGTCTTCAATATTGAACCTTTTCACAATATTCAAATTTTATGAGATACTGAATTTGGGACTTTCATTAGTTGTCAGTTATAATCATCAAAATTAAAAGAAATAAACATTTGAAATACATCAGTCTGTGTGTAATGAATGAATGTAATATACAAGTTTCACTTTTTGAATGGAATTACTGAAATATATCAACTTTGTCATGATATTCTAATTTTATGACCAGCACCTGTATATATGTGTGTGTGTATATATATATATATATATATATACAGTATATATAATATATATACAGTATATATAAAAATCACAGTGTTGATTTTATTAGTGTTTTAAATTATGAAAGCTATTATTTACTGTCTAAATGTCAATGAAACGTGTTTATGAAAATCCTTCCAGAATGTATTGCTTTTGTCAGTTAATTGATGTTATGAATTTGCTCAAGATACCAAGTCTCTGAAATTCAGCAAAAATGGTTCCATCACTAGATGAAATACAGTGGTGTAGTAATTAACTTTTGCCACATAACCCCAGGCACCTACATTGAAATTCTGGGACACATTTGCATAATGTCCCTATGCCCTTCTGCTTTTTCTCCATGTATGCTATTTTTCTTCTGACATCTCATTTGTGGTTGTTTGGGAACTCTAAATTGATTCAGTTTGGGTGAATGTAAGAATGCCCACAACCCTGTTATAAAATAAACATGTTACTGTTACCCTTCTCTCCAATGTTTTCCTTTGAATGAAAATGTGTGTGTTGTTATTAAATAAAGGAACAGTAAAGGTGTGGGATCCAAGACAGAAGGAAAGCCCTGTTGCTAACATGGAGCCAGCAGAAGGTGAAGCAAAGAGAGACTGTTGGACTGTAGCATTCGGTAAGTTTAATTTTTAATTAGTTTTTATTGTAGTAATATTAATTAATAATAATATAATAATAGTAATTCTTTACATTTATATAGCGCTTTTCTCACTTCTCAAAGTGCTTTCCATGCAGGGACGACCTGGGATGTCAACCCATGATCTCCTTACTGAGAGGCAGCAACACTATCACTGCTGAATTTGTGATAATTTTTAAAATACAGTGGTACCTCGGTATACGTCTGTTTTGGAATAAGTCCAACTTGGTATACGTCCTGTTTGGACACGAAAACTTTTGCTTGGTATGCGACCTTTGTTTGGAATACAACTCGCGTGCTACCCTTGTTTACCTCTCTCGAGACAAAGGCACGACTGCCTACGAGCGTCAGTGTGCCAGTTGCTAGCATTCAGTGAACAACCCGCGCTATAACTCTCTGTGAATTTTCACATGTGTGATATAGTGGGTCCACAGCTCCTGTCAAAGGCCAGTTTTAAAATAAATAATCACCGCGCTTGTGGCTTGGTGATGGGGTGTGGTGGTGTTGTGTGGCTGAAGCGGTTCTTGGGGCGATTCGCAATGTGGGCGTTTCTCACCTAAGTGCACAGGTGAGAGACCATCCGCATTCATGATTGTTCCTGGGGCTGCTTATCTTAATAAATAGAAGCGCAAGTTGGCTAGAAGGGGAGGAAAATGAAAGAACGGATGGGAGGTTGAGAGAGAGAGAGAGAGACATGGTGCAGGAGAGCATTGCAGCTGAACAGGGAGCCTGGGTGTTGGGCCGATACCCGGGGAATAGTAGTAGTGGTCACTCCCGCTGAGTGATCATGGAGCGGGATTGACCGAAAGAAGGGTGACTCTCCGCGTAAGGACTTGGGCGAGTGTATTCCCCAGCGTAGGCGCCCTGGTCGCTGTGGATCCCAATTCGCTGTCAGGAGGAGCCTACCGGAGCCAGGGATCGGAGAGGTGAACTGAACAGCAGAGTGAAGGTCAGCTGCAAGTAGGACGACTCCCCTGTTGGGAAGCAGGGGGGCCACCAGGTAAAAAGGCACAGGGCTTGTTTTTTTTTAAAGAATGCGTCCTGCTGTATTTTAACCTCATTGTTTTTAAGAAGACTTTTTTTTATTGTTTTTAACCTCCATGTTTCACTTCTGATTTTATGGATTTATTTATTGGAACTTTGGACACTGCACTTTAATTTGAACACCTTGTTTTGTTAATTGTTTTAATAAAAGCACTTTGCACTTTTTCACCATCCCTATGCTTTGTTGTGCCTCACTGCTAAGCTCATCAGTAACATTACCGACGGTGTAGGGTTCAAGTGCTCCCCGACAGCAGATGGGAGCATCATTACAACATGATTTTGTGTTTTTCACGTAAATTTGAATTGATTGCATACCGTTTGCCGAGAATGACGGTATCAACGATTGTGAAAAACAAAGACGTTATTAAAAAGTAAAGTGAGGTTACATTTTCATTTATTTCATTTAATTGCTTTTGTATTTATGTATTTTAGTATTAAGCAGTATTAAAATTATTTTATACAACCCCATCAATGTATAATATGCCAATAACAATAGGATTTTTTTTCATGGGAACAAATTAATCATTTTTCCATTATTTCTTATGGGAAAAATTAGTTTGGTATACGTCCTGTTTGGTATAAGTCCAAAGGATCTGAAACGGATTAAGGACTTATACCGAGGTACCACTGTACTCAATAAAATATAATTTTCTTATATTATTTGTGAAAAATACCACTCAATAATTTGCACTGCATGCATTTTTAAAAAGTAATTTTTCATCACTGCTTATTATCTTTTTACCTTTTTATCTCTATTTTTCTCTATTTCACTGATCACTTCTACCACTTTCTTTTATGTGGAATTGCTCCCTGGACACTTTTTACTATTTTACTATTTGACATGGATTTTTTTCATTTTTATTACTATTTAATTTAATATTGTTTCTTTGTATCAGTATATTGCTGCTGGATTATGTGAATTTCCCCTTGGGATTAATAAAGTATCTATCTATCTATCTATCTATTATGAGTCACTCCTATGAATTATTGTTTAAACCATAAATCACTTTGCTTACTGTGCTGAAATTTATTTCAACCAAAACTGCAAACTTTGAAAGGAGTCACTTTTTATACTCTGGTATGCAACCATTTTGTTTTAATAATCTACTGTATGTTACTTAAATCAGAATCACTTTTATTCATCAATACTTAATGTACAGGAAATTGACTTGGTAGATTTGCTTGTAACATAACACAGTGTCACATACAAATAACACAAATAGCCTAAGTTAAAAACAAAAATTTCATACAAGTTGCAGAATAGAACAAATATAAAGGAGATGTGCGAATGATGATGTGAAAGTGTGTGTGTAGAGTGTGTGCACATGTGCATGTACTGTACATATGCTGTATACACCTTCATACAGTATATGACAGAGTGTATGAATATACAAAGAAGACAGGCTAAATTACTGGTTTGAGAGGGCTATAGCTATGGGAAAGAAACTATTGGTTTGTCTCTTAGTCTTAGTTTTAATTGATCTTAAGCATTTACCAGAGGGGTTTTCGAATTAGTGATGAGCTGGATGAGATGTGGGTGATCTTTTCACAGGGTTAGTGACATGAGATGTATACAGGTCTGCAACAGATGAAAGAGTACAGCCATTTATTTTCCTCAGCAGACCTCACAACACACTGTAATTTATTTTTGGAGGGTGCCGCTGCTGAACCAAACCAGACAACAGTGGAGAATATACTTTCAATTAAGGCTTTGTAAAATTGAACTGGTATTGGCTGGGAAATATTTAATTTTTTTAGTTGGCATGATAAGTACTACCACCGTTGAGCCTTTTTAGTGATGAAAGTGATGTCAATGTCCGGACTTTTTAGAGAGTTCTGCCCAGAAATGTGAAAAATTCCACCATATTTATTGCAGAATAATTCATTTCTAGTGGGGGAGGTTGTAACTGCTGTTTCAGAAACTCACTAACCCTTTCCACTATCTTGGTGATATCAAGGACTAGGTTGTTGTAAGCACACCAAGACATAATGAGATGAGATACCTCTTTTCTATAAGGTGGTTTGATGCGATTAGCAATTAGACCAGTAATGGTGGTGTCCTCAGCAAACTTAATTATTCTAACTGAAGGATCTGTGGACCTACAGTCACATGTATACAAGGAATATAGTAGGAGGGAAAGAACAAAACCTCGAGGAGGCTGTGCTAACAGGGAGACAGTCTGAGAGGTGGGAACCCAAATGAATATATTTTTTACGGTTTGTCAGAAAACTGTAAATCCATTTACACTTACAGGGATTCAGTTCAGTCTGTAGCAGTTCTGGGCGGTATACCGGTTCATACTGAAAACTGTTTTTTTTTTTTTTTTGTTATGATATGGATTTTTCTTATACCACAACACCGGTTTAAATTGCCTAAACGACATTCAGAATGTGGCACATCCGGAAACTGTTCTAGTGGGGACCTTTTTCACTACTACACTGCTAATCACAGAGGTGTTGCGCAGGGGCTCTTTTTCACTGTTACACCGCTAAATAGGTAGTGGTAGTGTAGGTATTGCGTGGTGAAAATGGACAGAGAACATTCCAAAACTGAAGCTGTAGCTGGCGATAAAGTTGAGCCTGATGACACAAACTTTTCAGAGGTTGCTTCCTAATAAGACAAAACCTCCAGCTTGCATTAATAATTCTTTTTTTGCTTGCATGTAGCATTTTTACAGTTCTACATTTATCGATATTTTCAAAGTGTTTGGCCAATTTTGAAGGTTGTCCAAGACTTTTAATTAGCTTTCTCATCAGTATCTTCTATGCCCATATTTTTATTGTCATCTGCACATTTTACAAGTTTATTATCTATAACAGCAGCTTTGTTATTAATACAAATTGAACTATCAGTCCAAGCATAGACACTGGAAGAGCTTCACTGATGACCTAAATTTTCTGATTTTAAAAGTGATGGCAAGATTTTGGACATAAGTTTAGAAATCAGAATCATCCATATTTCCCTAATGTATAAGAAAGTTGCTGGGCTATGTTTAGACTTATGTCAGTTGTAGCAGCACTGAAAGCCTCTGTCCATATTCACACAGTTGTTGGTTTATTTTATGAAGCATGTCAGGCCTTCAGTGAGCCCAGTCTGATTCACTCAGCCATCCACACAGAGACAAAACCAACTGAGGTAAAAAGCCTGAATGTATGAGGGGTGTTCAATAATTTATCTACCTGACTATGAAAAAAAAAAAATAGCAATCATGTTGAAACAAGTGTGGGCATGCTTTGACATGTCTCAAGGTGTTACTCATTCACAGTTGTGGCTCAGTGCAAGTCTAGCATTCCAAGAGACAGGATGTCAGGAGAGTCGTCGTGTGAATCAAGTAAGAAAATGGTAGATTTGGAGCAACGTTTAGTAATAAAAATTCTCACAAAAGAAGGGAAAAAGCCAAAGTAAATCCACGAACGCATGACTGCAGTTTATGGAGAGTCTGCCCCATCATCCTACAAAGTAAAATTTTGGACGAAGCGGTTTAAGTGGGGGTAGAGAGTCCATTAAAGATGTCCCTCACACTGAATGGCCTGCAGAAGCAACCTCCACAGAAATGTGCAAGAAGGTCGAAGATTTCATTTTGTCAGACAGACAAATTAAGGTTTCCTGAATAGCTAAAGAAATGGGTATCTCGTCAGGTACAGTTTGGAAAATAATTCATGAAAATAATTCATGAAAATTTGGGCATGTCAAAGGTTAGTGCAAGATGGTTTCCAAGAATGCTGACACCATGTCAGAAGGCCAGGAGGCTCCAGTGCTTTGAGGAGCATTTGGAGATGCTCTGTGAAGACCAAGTGAATTCTTTTCATCATTTGATGACTGGAGATGAGAGTTGGGTCTGTCTCAGAGATCCTGAGTCCAAAATGGAGTTAATGCAGTGGAAGCACAAGTCATCCCCCACCCCAAAAATGTTCAAGACAGAAAAATCTGCAGGCAAAGTTATGGCAACTGTCTTCTGGGATATTGAAGGACTTTTGCTTCTGGAGTTCATGCCACATAAGACAACCATAACTGGGGAGAATTATGCCATCACAATTGTTGCTTTGCGGGAGTCAATCAAGGAGAAAAGATGAGGAAAACTCACAGCAGATGTGCTGTTTCTTCACAACAATGCACCAGTTCACATGTCATATCAATCACAGGCTGCCATCTGAGAATTTGTAGCTGTAGCAGTTCTCCTGTTGGATGTTGGACGTTTTAGAGGATGATTTGGAGGAGCACGTTATCTATTAGGGCTATATCTGCAGGAGACGCCAGCTGATCCAGCACCTCTAGCTCAGGGTCGCTGAACTGGAGGAGGAGTTGGCTGACCTGCATTGTAATAGAGCATTTGCGGACCTGGCCCAGGTGTCCTTTGGAGAGATAGTGTGCACCCCCAAGGTGGCGCGGGAGGAGATTCCAGACCAGACAGGTAGAAATAGGTGGGTCACAGTCACAAGGCGTAAGGTAAAGGGTGCACAGTGTCCGGTGGCATCAACCCCAGAATTAGAAGAGTCAAACCGTTATCATGTTCTTGCTGAACCCGGAAGATAATTCTGAGGTGGTAGGCATGGATGAGGAGCCCCAACGGACCACCTGAAAACTAGTTCCCAGAAAGAGAGAGGTAGTGATAGTTGGGGACTCGATCATTAGGGGGATTGAAGCACAGGTGTGCTCCAGAGAGAGAGAGAGTCTCGCACAGTGTGTTGCCTTCTGGGTGCACAGGTGGGGGACCTACGTGGATGGGTGGATAGGCTGTTGGCCAGAGCGGGGGTGGATCTAGTTGTCATTATCCATGTTGGAACAAATGACATACATAAGGATAGTTTGTCAGTTCTGTGATCCAAATTCAAAGAGTTAGGCGCCAAGCTGAAGAGCAGAACTGACAAGATAGTTTTCTCTGAAGTTCTGCCTATGCCACACGCCAGTCCAGGTAAGATTGAGGAGATTAGAAGGCTTAACACGTGGCTTAAATCTTGGTGCAGGGTAGAAGGGTATAGGTTTATGGAGCATTGGGACTCCCTTTGGAATAGATGGGACATGTTCTGCTGTGACAGATTGCATCTGAATCAGAAGGGCATCAATGTATTGGGGAGGCATATTTGTAGGCTAGTCGAGGATTGTTTAAACTAGGGAATCAGGGGGCCGGGAGTTTAGGACAGACTAGGTTTAGATCTATGCATGAAGGTACAAACAACAGTTTAGAAATAAAAATGCGTAGTAATGTAAATTCTAAGCAAATATTTAAATGTAGAAGGAGTAGCACATTAAAAATAGCTTGCCTTAATGCTAGAAGTATCAAAAATAAGGTGAGTTGGAGTTATATGTAGCAGAATATAATTATGACATCATAGCAATAACGGAGTTATTTTAGGAGTGTGCTATAGACCACCCAATTCAGACAGTAATTTCAACACACATCTTTTTATTAATATCAAAAAGGCAAGTTTACAGGGAGATAGTATAGTGATGGGGGACTTTAATAATCCAAATATTAACTAGGATATCCTTGCAGATGGAGGAGCACAAGAGCAGGAGTTTTTGAAGTAATCAGTGACTGTTTTTTAACACAATATGTTAAAGCACCAACACAGGGTGAAGCTTGTCTGTATTTAGTATTTTGTTGTAATCAAGATAGAATTGAGGGTGTAGAGGCGACTGAACCACTAGGGTCAAGTGACCATAATATCATACAATTCTCAGTATTTTGTAAGAGTGCAGATGCAGAGACTAAAATTGTTAAATTGAACTTTGGTAGGGCAAATTTTGACGAGATGCAATAAAGTCTAAGTAGGATACACTGGGATAAGCTTTTAAGTGAGGAGACAGTCGAAAAAGCAGTGGAACAGGTTTAAAAATGTTTTACATGTAATGCAGGACAGATACATACTTAAATTTGGAATTAATAGAAAATTTTAAAAACTCCACAGTGGATTAATAAAGATTTAAAAAAAGAAGTTTTAAAGGAAAAAAAACTGCTTTATAAGGCACATAAGATTAATGACTGCAAAGTAAATCATAGAGGGTATGAGAACATGAAAGCAACCATTAAGAAGGATATCAGGGAGGCTAAAAGACCGGGGAGGAATATAGCAGATAAGGCAAAAGAAGACCCTAAAAGATTCTTTCAGTATTTTAGTAGCAAAAGAACAGTCAAGGAGGACGTCAAGTGCATCAGAAATAGTAAAGGGGAATTAAAAGATACAGACAATGAAATAGCAGATGCCCTAAACTTACATTTTTCTAAGGTATGAGCAAGTGGATAATCTCCCAAAGGTAAGCGTGACTACTAAGGAGATACTAAGGGATTCGGAAATTGTAGAGGGAGAAGTGCTGCTCAGATTAAATAGGCTGAAATCAAACAAACCACCAGGGGCCTCATGCATAACACCGTGCATAGTATTTGCACTATAAAATGACATAAGCACAAAAGCCGAAATGTGAGAAAAATCCAGATGCAGGAATCTCTGCATACTCCAACTTCCGTGTTCTTCCGCTCCATAAATCCCGGTCAGCGTGAAAAGTAACGCTCGTGCACACGCCTTCTGTCCTGCCCCAACTCCTCCCAGAATTACGCCTCTTTGAATATGCAAATCAATATAAATCGCCCTTAAGCTCAGCCTTCTGTGAAAAGACAATGGGAAAAGCACGGGGGAAAATATAAGAATTTCAGCGAATACCAAGTGGAGGCAAAGGAAAAACATACTATTTGTTTATTTAAACCGTGATATAATCAACAAAAGGAAGCTGATCGAGTGACATAGCGTGTTGGAGAAACTTGAAAGCTCATTTTCACAAAGTCACACAGTGCCGAAAATAAAAAAGAAGTTGTCAGATATCAAAGTCGCCGTGAAAAGGCGAGTCGTAGCCCACCATCTGAGTGTCATATAAAAGCTTATTAGGGTACAGAGAAAAAAAAAGGCACACAGTGGGGAAAAAGCATGAAATGTCAACTTCAATCTCGAAATTTCCACTTTAATCATGTAGTTTATTTTGTCATTAAAGTAGAACATCATAAACGTCATCTTAAAATCGTTTAATTAACCAGTTTCTCAAATCACATTGTAATTAAAGTAGCACGTTAAATGCTTTGTTTTGTATGTGATCTTCTATGTGTGTGAATCACTACTTGCTTCTTAAACCGGCTCTCTTCCTCCGACTGGACACAGAATCAATTACATTCGTGATATTACAGCTCTCTGAATAACTAAAATACTGAGATGTATACGTGATATCATTTTCATGATGATAGGAGTTAAAGCACGTTATTAAACATGGGTTTCACGTCGCAATGATTGTGCACGACCTTCGATGAAATTATTTATTGCAGCAGTAGTCGTGGGCGGCTCTAGGCTTGTGGCGGCCCTGGACAAAGAAAGAATCGGTGGCCCTTTCGCCCGCCAATGTCAATATGGTATCTTCTGCACGGTGGTTGGCCGTGTCCGTTGCGGACACTGCATAGCCGCCTCATGCTCATGACACCAGCGTTTAACTTTTGTTGAAATTTGCCGCTGCATTTTTAGCTGTGTTGTTATTTTCTCTTTCTGTTTTATATTCGATATACAGTATATTGGCGTGGCTGCCCCTGCAGTCTTTGCTTTTCTTTCTCTAAGTAACCGATCGCCACACAATCAGCTCTGTAATAGACATTAAGCCATCTGTAAGCTTAGAGCGCCAATTCTTCAAAACGTTTAAGGAACATTGAAATATCTTCGTAGTACATGTTTAATTATTCTATCCTTCACACCAGTCCCAGTGAAGAATATAGATTATTTAAATGAAGTTAAAGTTTTATCTGTTGTAAACAAGGCGCTTTATAGTGCCTGACCCAGCACAGACCACGCTGAGGCACGTGTTCACACTCACAGGTATTTATTATTTTTTCTTCAGCCGTGGGCACGTCTTCCCGTGTCCACGGCCCAACACAGTCCAAAGCACAAACACACAAAGAAACCAACACAAACCCACACTTTCCTGCTCCACCCCTCCTCCCAGGCAACCTCGTCCTCTTCCTCCTGATTCTGGCCTCGATTGCTGGGAGGCAGGCCCTTTTATACCCCACCCGGAAGTGATCCAGGTGCCTGACCAGCTGGTCTTAATTGCACCTCCGGGTGGGGCTGATAAACCGTCCATTATGGTGGCTTGCTCTCTGCAGCACCCCCTAACGGCCACCTCATCTCCCAACCGGGCTGCTGTGGTGGACTCCATGTCCCATGGAGCCACGGGGGAGATTGAGGAGGAATCCATTGCCAGGGAAAGTGCCCCCAAGCGCCCCGGGGGAGGTATTGCAAAGTCCATGATGGCTCCCCCGGGACGTATGCATCAGAGGCGTCCCGGCCGGGCATGGGACCCGGCTGTCCGTCACACTGTATAATATAATAAACATATTTTGCTGCATTTCATCTTAAAAATGATATCGTCAACCTATGTAGATACGCGCTTTATAAAGTGGAATATTATAACTGTAGTGCAGGTTTACAGTGAGGTAATTCAACTTATAAGTACAGATAGTTCTACAAGGAGCAATTGATTGAGTGCTTTTAAAGTTCTTGGGATGAAACTGTTTCTGAACCGCGAGGTCCATACAGGAAAGTCTTTGAAATGTTTTGCCGTGGCTGAGACAGCGTGGGCTTGATGATGTATACCGATAATTCTCCCCTAACGGGAGCAGCTGAAAGAAAAAAAGAAGAAGAAGATGGTGCAGTGAGAGTAACAGCCATAAAGCAGTTATGGTATTTGGAATACTATGGCTATTCCCTGGACCATTATATTGTTACAAGTTAATTACAATCAGATGCATTACACTAATAAACAATATGCGGTTAATTTCAGTGTATTTATAAAGCCGCATCAGGAAAATAATGAGTAACCACACAGGAACAGTACCATTGCTTTGACGCTGGGTGCCGCCAGTCTGCAAAACCGAGCGGAGAACTTGCGTACGACAAGGTAAGAGGTACCGTGGAAAAGTGCGTGGCTTTACGCCAAGTGTAGGTTTTATACAGCGCGATTTGAACGTGGAAATGTTCTTACACAACATTTCTGTGCATACGCACCGTTTATGCATGAGGCCCCAAGATCAGATAATTTTTACCCTCGAGTTCTCAAAGAGGCTAGTACATATATAAACCCTTGACATATATTTTTAGGAAGTCACTGCGCACTGGAGAGATTCCTGAAGGATTGGAAAACTATAGGGTCAGTAAGCTTAACATGCATCACAGGAAAATTAATGGAAGGACTTATTAAGGATAAGATTGAGCAACACCTGACAAGAACATGTGTTACTCTGAACAGTTAGCATGGGTGTTTTACTAACATGCTGAAATTCTATAAGGAGGCAATAAAAGGATACGATCAAAGTGGGGCATATGATATTATTTATCTTGACTTTCAGAAAGCATTTGATAAGGTGCCACATGAGAGCTTGGGCATCAAACTAAAAGAAGTAGGAGATCAGGGTGATGTTTTTAGATGGGTGCAGAATTGGCTCAGACACAGGAAGCAGACGTTGATGGTGTGAGGAACCTCATCAGAATTGGCCAGTGTTAAGAGTGGTGTTCCACAGGGGTCAGTGCTAGGGCCACTGCTATTTTTTAATATATATATAAATGATTTAGATAGGAATATAATTAACAAGCTGGTTAAATTTGCAGATGATACCAAGTTAGGTGGATTAGCAGATTATTTGGAATCCGTTATATCATTACAGAAGGACTTGGATAGCATACAGGCTTGGGCAGATTTGTGGCAGATGAAATTTGATGTCAGTAAATGTAAAGTATTACACATAGGGAGTAAAAATGTTAGGTTTGAATACACAATGGGCAGTCAAGAAAATCGAGAGTACACCTTATGAAAAGGATTTAGAAGTCATAGTGGATTCTAAGGTATTGACTTCTCGACAGTGTTCAGAAGCCACTAAGAAGGCTAACAGAATGTTAGGTTATATAGCACGATGTGTGGAGTACAAGTCCAAGGAGGTTATGCTCAAGGTTTATAGTGCACTGGTGAGGCCTCATCTGGAGTACTGTGTGCAGTTTTGGTCTCCAGGCTACATAAAGGACATTGCTGCGCTAGAAAAGGTCCAGAGAAGAGCAACTAGGCTGATTCCAGGGCTACAAAGGATGAGTTATGAGGAAAGATTAAAAGAGCTGATCCTTTACAGTTTAAGTAAAAGAAGATTAAGAGGTGACATGATTGAAGTGTTTAAAATTAGCTTTGTTAAGCAGAATGGCCTGTTCTCAGTGTTCTAATGTTCTAATGAATCTGTAGGTACCTCCTGCAGTTATTGAGTTGGCATTATGTTTACAGAACAAATTTATTAGCAAATTAAAAAAAGTGCGTAGAGTCATCAAACTGGTTCATCTTAACAGCTGAAAATACCAGATACTGTGTAGATAAGGCGGTGCTAGAATAATATTTTTAAATATTTTCCCTCCTCCTTTCTCTCTTTCAAAATAGACAGGGGATCACTCTCCATTTGTTTTCAATATTTGACATGGCAATTTGCCCTCTGATGGCTATCAAGTTTAATACTGAACTTTATTTCTTTCTATATGTTTTGGCTTTTTCTTTATTTTTTTAAATGCTGTACTTTGTCTTCATGATTTTTTTGAAGTCTCATTGTTAGATAGATAGATAGATAGATACTATAGCACGGTAACAATACCAATGACTTAATATAAATTTCCATGCTGAATAGGTCATTTCTTAATAATTATTGAAATGAAGTCTTTCAATATTTTGCAAAACATGCTCATCCTAATGTTCAAGGGCTGGAGCCTTAAGACAGTCAATGAATAGTAAAGAAAATGCAAAAAAATTGCACAGGTAATATAGTAATTTTGTCCATTTATTGGAAGAGAGTTGTTAAAATTGAAACAGCCATTTGGAACGCATTATATTCAGGTGGATACTCTTGCCACAGGCAGCTAGGATGATCATGTACAATTTTCATTGTATCTAATCATTAAAACACAAAATAAGTAAATTATTTGTATCTGGATTCCTTTTAGAGACTAAACGCATAATAGTGTTCATAAAAACAAATTACTCTTTTGCACATTTCAAATGTTTATGTAGCTTTTGCTTCAGAGATATGTATGAGGTTGATGTTTAACGTCATTTTTACTTTACTTAATAGCTTCTTTAAAGTTTTAAATTATTGTTTTCATTCAGTTATCTGACATGTTTTATTATATTGAGAAATATGACATGGACATTTGTACTTTACTACCTCTAGGTCATGCTTTTAATGAACAGGATCGCTGTGTCTGTGCTGGCTATGACAATGGTGACATTAAACTTTTTGATTTAAGGAATATGTCGCTAAGATGGGAAACCAACATTAAGAATGGTGTAAGTATCAATGTATTCTCTTTAATGGATTCTTTTATAGTAAGCAAATACATGCAGAAATATATGCTTCACTTTTGGACACTGAATAGTAAAGCTTATTTTTTAAAACACTAGGCGTTTGGATGCATAACAGTAAAGCAAATATTTTTAATTTGTTCAAGACGTACAGCTGCTGATTCTTCTACTACTACAGGTTTCCTTATTACGACCACAAAAGATTTTAATGTCAGTTTACATTGAAAACCTCAAAGTAGATGGTTACAAATATTATGTAGTTAAACAAAAAATAACAATGGATATGCACATGGAGAAATACAGAGAGATCGTTTTCCATTAGTATAACAAATGTTCTAAAGATTGTAATAAAGGTAAATGCAATGTATACGTTTACTAAGATAAAGTCTTATGACAACAGTAAAAACGAAAATGTAATCTGGCATACATAGAAAAACATTAATCCTCTGAGGCCCTGTAGTCAACAAGAAAATACAAGTAAAATTCAATAGACCCAGACCAAAATGTCATTAAGCTTCTTTGCAACATCCAATGGCAAAGGTTAGTGTCTAGGATTCAGCTGAAAACTGAAAAACAGGGTTTGACACTTACGGTGCTTACATCTTTCACTCATCTTGAGCTCTTATAGTGTGGTTGGGTTGGATTAAAGAAAGCTACACAATGACAAGCTATTCCATATTCAAGAAAGTTGCAATTTGTTTGAATTTTCTTTCCAAATCATTAATAAAAATAAATTGTTATACTACTTTTAAGGCATCTTGTTTATGACATTCTTTGGCAACAGGGAGCAATGTAAGGGTAATGGGAATGATAACATTGTGGGGTCCATATGCAAAACAAAACAACATTGTAACATCATGAATGTACCAAATTTATGTACCACATTTTTTAATTTTTTTAGTCCTTTACAGAAGGCTTTTTTTTGTTTATTTTTCACCCACACATGAGCAAAAGTAATTGAGTGTTTGGAAAAGTTGCTTGTAGACAAAACTAGTGTTGCAATGGAGCAGAAAGTAATAAGAAAAGTAGTAAGTACAGTAATCCCTCGTTTATCGCGGGAGATAGGTTCCAAGGCCTTCCGCAATAACTGAATTTCCGCGAAGTAGGAACAGCATATTTATTTAATTATTTAATGTGTATTTGGACGTTTTTAAACCCTCCCTGTACTGTTTACAACCCACCCTTTACTCTATTAATAACAGGGACAACTGTTAAGCAATATGAAATCGGTGGATAAGTTTACAGTTACTGTATAGCGAAGTACACGTACCTATATATGACGTGATGATGGTGATGAATATGCTGTACAGTAAAAATGATGACGATGAAGGTGATGTTGACTTTTACTGCGCAGCCGATGACTGTATTTTACGTCTCTTCAGACGGCGGTGCCATTTCCTGGGGCACCTCTTCGACGGTTTCCGAAGGTGTATCCGTAGTAGTAGTTGGAACTGGCTCTTTTTTGTGAGGCTGCAAAAACATTGTGATCGGCAGTTGCTGCCGCTGCTTCTTTTTCTGGTCGAAGAGCAGCTTGTAGGCAGTCATGACGTCGTCGACCTTGTTGCAAAATTGTACTGATCGAACCATATCGTCGTCCCATTCCTGTGACCGCTGTTGCAGATCCTTAGCCAGTCTGCAGCCACAGCCGCGAACGTTCTCCCTTCCTTCAACATATCCAGAAGTTTCACCTTCTCAGTGATCGTCATCATTCTTCGTTGGCTTTTAGGCTCAGCACCAGCCTTGGAAGAAGGAGCACGTTTGGGAGCCATTGCAGGGGTTGAAAATTGAAGCAAAGTTCAACACAAAGAAACCACAAAAAAATCACACACAGTACAGTGTAAAGTAAACCGCTCGGCGAGAAAGTTTGAAGCGAAATGGCCGCTACAGAGAGACAAGGGGAGATGCTGTGGGATCTGGGCATCAGTCAAAGCACCAATCATGGGCCCGATTAGAAAGCATGAAGCTGTGATTTGTCTTTTCCCTCCCATGTACCAATCACAACCCGTGTTACAACGCACTTAGTCACTGAACTTGTTTTGTTGTTCTTAGACTAGGAAATACTACTACTATATTTAAAAACCCGCAAAGTCGTGAATCCACGAAAAGTAAATCGCAAAGTAGCGAGGGATTACTGTAGTAGAAAGAAACTGGAATATCTTTTAAGTTAACAAATGACGTTGCCTAGTTTTAAAGTAACAGCAATTCTTTAGTGGGAAGAAGTTAATGCATATAAAGAATAATTGGATAATGCACCATGTAGCACTCAAACGGTAACATGTCAACACTAGTAGAAAGTAAGTATATGTGGGTTAATTCCTTTGGAGGAAAGCATTTATTTTAAGTACAGGCAGGCAGCTGACTTCAAAGTAGTTAAGAGGGGGGCTCTGTGGTAAGTAAACGGGTATCTTCCAGGGAAGTGCTGATCAGGTACAATCTGCAGTAAGAACAGACAAGTGAATTAGGAAATAACTAGCAGTAATATTTTGTAAGCAAGTTTTCTGAACAAGGAAGTAGTATATAAAAAGTTTTAGCTGATAGAACAGTTCTTAGCTGTTAGAAAAATTATCTCAATTAAGAGGCCGACATCATGAGGGTTCATTAATAAGAATACAGTTGGTGTAAGTGGAGAACTTTAAAGTAAGAAGCAATAAGTGGGGTGCACAATTAGGAAAAAAGACAGGGAGAAGGTAAAGTTAATTACTTCAGAAAAAGACACAGCAGGCAGTCGAGAGGTTAAGGGACCCCTAAGATTAAGGGAGAGAGGGCTTAAGAGAGAAAAAGTTATTAAAAGAGATTAAGGTGCCTAAAGGTGTTAAGTAACAGCAGTAGACCTTTAATCCATTAATTTATTAATTTTAATAATTTGAGTTAAATAATTTAAATGTAATGAATAGAGTTGAGCTGTTTAGTAATCCAAAGCCACATTTTAAAACTAAGACCAGTGCAAATTAAGTTCTTTTGGATGTCAGTTTTTTTTGTAGGACAGCTTAGAGGAGTCAGTCCTCCTTGAAAGCAGCATTTGCAGGAGATGCCAGCTGAACCAGCATTTGAGTTCTGGATAGCAGAACTGGAAGAACAACTAGCTGGCCTAACATTACAGCAGCGAATTGGCAGACTTGACCCAGGTGTCCTTTAGAAAGATAGTATGCATCCCTAAGTTGGCACTGCAGGATACTCCAGAGCAGACAGATAGAGATAGGTGGGTCACAGTTGATAGGCGTCATGCAAAGGGTGTACACTGTGGATACCAACTCTAGAACAGGAAGTGTTGAATCATTTTCTGGTCATGGCAGAGCTGTGAAAACCCTAGATAGTGGGGGACTCAGTCACTAAATAGGGAATTAGTAGGGGATTTGAATTGTAGGTTTGCTCCAGAAACAGAGTTTTGCACAATAGGTTGCCTTCAGGGTACACAGGTGAGACCTACCTGAAAGGTAGTCTGCCAAAATTAGGGTTGTTTTTATTTACAAAGCAGAATTGGTATGGCATCGGAGTACTACTATCATGCATGAGTACCTAAAGAGGAAACACGTGGGAGCAAGTGAAGATGGGCCAGGAAGCAAGTGAAGATGGGCCAGGGTTCTTGCACACATTGCTTAGTAAACAAGAGACCACTTACGAGTCTGTCTTCCAGTCCACACTGTGTTTATTTGCTTTCAGACTTAATGTGATTCTGCCATACTCGAGCACACACTCATCATGTACAACTGTTATCAACAAAGGAATAGAAATAATGGATAGCTTGTATGCACAACTTGGTTTTATTATTATACTTTGCAAGTGTGAAAGTAACCTCAAAGACAACTTTAGGGCTATTGTTGAAATGGTAGTCCTGCTGTAGATGTATTATTTGAAATCCGTCAGTTTGATATACAGGCTGTTCCCCAGTATGAATGAGATCATTTTCCTGTCATTGAGTTGAATTTGCAGTTGAGTCAGAACAGATATTTATGGTTCTTATTTAACATCAGTTAGTCAAATGTTTGTCATAATATATAATAAACATTTTACCTTTCTACACATAAACTTTCAACACAGTGTTAAAGGCAACTTGATCTGATTTAAAACCATTCATTCCTAAACCTGACAAAGTGCTGGTGCCACACAGTATTTTCATGTGAGGGTACCCTACTGTGCATGTGACATAAATTTCATCCGGAGTCCTTTTTTGCAGACCCTAGCATCACAGCTACCCTGCCTCCAGAAATCTGTAACCATGTTGCCATGTGCATGTCGGCCGTGGATGTGCTAAACAGGAAAATATCCATTCATTGAAGGAACGTTTGTCTGAAGTGTTGCTCTTTGCACCTACATAATCCAACATTAAAACCACACAGTGATAGCCAAATGTGCACAATTTCATACTGAGAAAAATCGCCCAGAGACTGGGCAAAGATGAATGACCCAGTTTTACCTTTTTTTAATTGACTGACGATCCACTGGCAGCAATTTTACTTGACTCACGCCTTGGCTTGGGGCAAAGCAGTGAAGAAGATAACAGAGATGTAGAAGCTGAAGAAATCTGTGGGTAGGTTTAAGAAATTAGATCCTGGCATATTTTAGAGAGAAAGAAGCTACCAAAGAAGAAAATCCACAACTTCACATTTGTGGAAGAATAATAAGGCTAGATTTCCCGCTCTTGCCAGGCTGGCAAAGACCTCCCTATGTATCCCTACTCCCTCAACACTATCTGAGCATCTCTTTTTCGGTTGTAGACAGCATAACTTCCAAAAAGAGAGCTAGACTTAGCCAAGAACGTGTGGACATCACTACTCTTTTGTATTGCAACTCAAAATTCATATAGATCCATTTTCTTCCCTGGTAACACTGATAAAGCAATTTAAGAATTTATTTTTAAAGCCACTGATGTAGCAGTTTCAGCTATAGTTTGGTTTTTAAGCCACTGTTTGAAAAAATCAACATAACTAAGTTGGTCATTGTTATGGTGTACAAAATCTGTACATTTTGGTTTCCATTATATTTTGTTCAAGACAAGACAACAGATGAAATTAACAAATTAAAGCAGGTTTTCTTCCCTTACTCCTTAGTTTTATAACACTTGTTCATAGCTTCGTGCTAATTTGGTTTTATAGCCCGGGAAAGGATGCTGAGGTGGTACCTCAGGCTATTATGGATGGACATCTGGAACAACAAAGTTTAGTTTATAACCTGGGAGTGCTACCTCAAAGTACATCAAAGGTTTTGTTGTGTGGGAAAACGGACATTGAATTAATTCATCAATCATTTTGACAGCCAGCCAATCAGGTGCATGTGTTGTGAAACCAAGGCTTGACATTTCATAATAAATATGCCTTGGTTTGGAAAGAAGAGGAGAGAAGCAAAGGGAGAAGAGAGAGAAGCAAAGGGAGAAGAAAGAAGAAGAGGAACGGACGAAGACGGCCCTGGTCGTCAGAAAGGCATCATGAACACCGACTGCTAAATCAAACGCCTCCCTGGGACATTCATCCTTGTCATCTGTAACTTTTTCGTAAGCTTTTTCTAAAGACTATATATATTCAGACTTTCCTGTCACTACCTATTTTTTAGTATTCTTTGTTCTTGTGGTATTATTATTATTCTTGTAATAAATACCATGCTGCTTTTAACTTTCAGTGCTTTGTCTTAATGTCTAGAGTGATTGAAGTAATAAGTTAGATTTCTTTGAGCACCTGGTGACAGCCGGATTTTTGCCATTATTTCCGTGCTGCGAGGTTTATATGGCTGAGAGTGAAGAGCGCTATACTCAACAGAAGGGACAGATACGATAAAGAAGGTATTCTTGGCTGATGAATGGCCTATAGTCAAGAGTGCTGAGTCTTTGTATGTTTAAATGTATTCTTGTAGACCAAAAGTAATATTTAGGTCTGAGATATCACTAAAACATCGTATTGTTGTTCGTGCCGAAAATACGTAAGTGTCTTGAAGTGCTGAATGACAGGCTGTTATTCCTATAGCACTTGTGTGGTTTAAAGTGCTAAGGGTTAATCAGCGTGTGTGTGTCATTCATGGAGCACAGTTGTGGTTAGGGTCTGTGTGTGTGTTTATCTGTGTGTGTGTGTGTTCATCTTAAAGTGCAACAGTAGACCAACCCGATAACGAACTTGACGAGAACACTTACCCTTGAGGAAACAGGTAAAAGGGCAAGTAGAGGGAAATACCACGATAATACATTTAGAGGGAAATACCACGATAATACATTTTGGCGCTGCGAGCAGGATTAACGGAGTAATCATGTGTTGCATTTTGTGTGTTTGGTTTCATTTTTCAAAGACAGGGATGGATCGTCCACAGGCGGCAAATATGCTGTAATCGCATGCTGGCATACAGCCGGCACATGTCAGCGTGCATCAACAGCATTTGTAAAGTTTTTTAGGTATACGGTAGAATCAGCTGTTACAGCTGTGTTTTCTCCGCTAAAAACGGAGGCAGCAGCCACAACTTTAACGGCAACGGGTGTAGAGAGTGAAGAATCGCAGGCCGTTGCGCTAGTCAAAGACGCAGAGAAGCCGTCTCTGCATAAAGTGGAGGCAAAGGCGGCTAAAATAGAAAACATACACTTGTCTGCTGGTCAGACAGGTTATGTATTGTTAATTATTATAAAGCAGATAGTTGTGGAGGCAAGACAGATGAGAAATAGATGGCCAAAATGTCGCAAGCAGCTAGCAGTACACTTAGAAATGTATAAAGAGAATGCCACACAGATTAAGCAACGATTGCTCAGTGTTAAAGTGTGTGCTTTGATTTCGGGGTCTTTTGACCCTGAGAAACAGGAGATAAATACAGGATAACTTAGTTTGTCACAGATCGCTGCACTCTCATATTTGCTTGCTGATAAGAGAGCCGCTTTTGTTGAAAGGCAAGGACACGCAGCTGTTACGCTGCACACCGGAGCGCAGTTTATAGCAGAGCAGATTGCTGATGGGACAGGAGGCAGTCACTCAAGTATGCTGGTTGTTGTGCAGGAGAAACAGGCAGAGGTGTTTTATGATAGCGAGGCGAGCGGCTTGCAGCAACAGAGATCAGCGGGGGAGGAGCAGCTGTCAGGTCTCAGCGAGGGCTGGAAAGAAAACCCCCTGAGGTCAGTGTTTTAAAGGTGGTCCCCTGCAAATGAGATAAGCGGAGTGAGAGTGTAGAGCTGCACAAACTGACCCTTGTTTTAAGGAAAAAGCACGTTTTTAACTTTGATTTACATTTAACACTGAAGTAGCATCGATCCTGATAACTTTAAAGGTGAACAGCTGTTACAGGCTATAGGGCAGTGAAACATCCAGCAACAGCAGTAGAAATGAAGCTGGTTATTAGTAACACACCTTTCAAAGCCCATGTTGATTAATGCTGCTTAGAAAACAAAATTTACTGTCTATTGGAGAGGTAGAGTACAAGGAAAGCTGCTATAATGTGAGGGTTATTTGTATGTGGTAATGAAGGAAAATGTAAGTGACAATTCGGTGTGCATTTGTTTAGTGATGGACAAATGCAACAATTGGTATGAAAAATGGCATGTGGCATTATAAAAACAGCCAATGCCAAACTGTAAGTGAAAGAAAGTGAAAAGAGTTAAGTGTTTTCTTCCATTATTCTATACTGAACTGCATTCTCTGTAGCCATTGTAGACTGCAGGGCATGAGTTGAATAATGTGACTGAAAACTAAGTGAATTAAAGAAAGAAATACTGAAGATGAAAGCAAAGCAAATGTGAATGGATTGAAATGGCCATTTTAGCAGTTAGTTTGATTGAAATTCTTATTGGTATTACAAGCAGCACATTCATATTGGGGAATAAGAAAATGGAAGGCAGTGGCTTACCATCCAGTTTCTGGCACTCAGCATGTAGGGAAAATGTAGCTAGTGAGCTGAGTTGAAAGCTGTTGCTTTGATGTTACGAAGGACATACAGAAAGGCCTGTTGTGATTCACACTAACAGCTGGGTAGTTTTTAGGGTCTTTGTTACATAAGCACCAAAGCAGGAAGAAAGACAGGTGCCACATATTTGTTAAGTCTGTCTAGTAGGTAAAGAGCTCTAGGAGTATTTGTGAAGCAGGGACAGAAGGCAGACATTTTAATAAAATATGTGAGCACTCTCTCTTTCTCTCAATTAGAAATGAATATTATTTCATTCACTCTGGTTGTGGACAAAGTATGGCAAGTTGCAGCACTATTAATAATTACACCTGATAACAAGGTCTGGATTAATAGTCTAGGAAGAACATCATCCAGAAAATGAGAAACAGTGGCTGCTAGAAAAAAGGACAAAAGACTTGATTTGACTGAAAGCCAGAAAAATACTGTTTTGCATCCATTTCTACAGACTTTATTAGAACCAGAATGAACTGTTTATGTTTGGACTGAATTTGTGTGCGACAAAGTTTTTATACTATGACCTGAAGCAAGCATCAGAATCCTGCTGAAAGAGGCCAAGGGACTGCATCATCATCATCATCACCACCATTGTCGAGCACTGGACTGAGGAAAAGACACCTGGCCTTTGAGAGGAGCTGTGAAGTATTTCAAATGTCCTTGGTGAGCCAAATCTGCTTGAGGGACTGAGTACTTGGGCAGTAGGAGGTGACTGGAAGGGCGTGGGAACACACTACCAACCCGGACGGCCAAGGGTTTGAAAGACTCACAGTTCATCTTTAGTTTGTCTGACCAAAATAGGGGTGGAGTGTTATGGTGTACAAAATCTGTACATTTTGGTTTCCATTATATTTTGTTCAAGACAAGACAACAGATGAAATTAACAAATTAAAGCAGGTTTTCTTCCCTTACTCCTTAGTTTTATAACACTTGTTCATAGCTTCGTGCTAATTTGGTTTTATAGCCCGGGAAAGGATGCTGAGGTGGTACCTCAGGCTATTATGGATGGACATCTGGAACAACAAAGTTTAGTTTATAGCCTGGGAGTGCTACCTCAAAGTACATCAAAGGTTTTGTTGTGTGGGAAAACGGACATTGAATTAATTCATCAATCATTTTGACAGCCAGCCAATCAGGTGCATGTGTTGTGAAACCAAGGCTTGACATTTCATAATAAATATGCCTTGGTTTGGAAAGAAGAGGAGAGAAGCAAAGGGAGAAGAGAGAGAAGCAAAGGGAGAAGAAAGAAGAAGAGGAACGGACGAAGACGGCCCTGGTCGTCAGAAAGGCATCATGAACACCGACTGCTAAATCAAACGCCTCCCTGGGACATTCATCCTTGTCATTTGTAACTTTTTCGTAAGCTTTTTCTAAAGACTATATATATTCAGACTTTCCTGTCACTACCTATTTTTTAGTATTCTTTGTTCTTGTGGTATTATTATTATTCTTGTAATAAATACCATGCTGCTTTTAACTTTCAGTGCTTTGTCTTAATGTCTAGAGTGATTGAAGTAATAAGTTTGATTTCTTTGAGCACCTGGTGACAGCCGGATTTTTGCCATTATTTCCGTGCTGCGAGGTTTATATGGCTGAGAGTGAAGAGCGCTATACTCAACAGAAGGGACAGATACGATAAAGAAGGTATTCTTGGCTGATGAATGGCCTATAGTCAAGAGTGCTGAGTCTTTGTATGTTTAAATGTATTCTTGTAGACCAAAAGTAATATTTAGGTCTGAGATATCACTAAAACATCGTATTGTTGTTCGTGCCGAAAATAAGTAAGTCTCTTGAAGTGCTGAATGACAGGCTGTTATTCCTATAGCACTTGTGTGGTTTAAAGTGCTAAGGGTTAATCAGCGTGTGTGTGTCATTCATGGAGCACAGTTGTGGTTAGGGTCTGTGTGTGTGTTTATCTGTGTGTGTGTGTGTTCATCTTAAAGTGCAACAGTAGACCAACCCGATAACGAACTTGACGAGAACACTTACCCTTGAGGAAACAGGTAAAAGGGCAAGTAGAGGGAAATACCACGATAATACATTTAGAGGGAAATACCACGATAATACAGTCATGTTTTACTAGAGAAAAATTAGTTTGTTGCACTTTAAAGTGTTTTTTCACACACTGTCTGTTTTTACTCTTTTTGTATATATTGTAGTTAGAAGAATTATAATTAACTCTTGCTGAACTCTTCATGAATATTTTCAATAAAATTTTGGTTATAAAACTAACATTTTTATATTCTAATTAACAGATCGATTGAAAAAGTAATCGATAGATTAATCGATTATCAAAATAAGCATTAGTTGCCGCACTAATTCTAACCCCAATTTTAACTGCAAAATATAAATAACATAGTAAAAACAGCTCGCCTTGCTTGAAGCATTAAAAATAAAATAAGTGAATTGGAGTTCTATGTACAGAGCATAATACATAGTATTATTAATATTATAGCAATAAAAAAGATGGGGATGAATATAACATAGATGGGTATAGTCTATGTTACGTATTATGTAGTAAACAGAACAGAATTGAAAGTGTAGAGGTGATTGACCCACTAGGGTCAAGTAATATAATCATAATATATTTATGTATTTATTTATATATATATATATATATATATATATATATATATATATATATATATATATACAGTGGTGTGAAAAACTATTTGCCCCTTCCTGATTTCTTATTCTTTTGCATGTTTGTCACACAAAATGTTTCTGATCATCAAACACATTTAACCATTAGTCAAATATAACACAAGTAAACACAAAATGCAGTTTTTAAATGATGGTTTTATTATTTAGGGAGAAAAAATCCAAACCTACATGGCCCTGTGTGAAAAAGTAATTGCCCCTTGTTAAAAATAACCTAACCGTGGTGTATCACACCTGAGTTCAATTTCGTAGCCACCCCAGGCCTGATTACTGCCACACCTATTTCAATCAAGAAATCACTTAAATAGGAGCTGCCTGACACAGAGAAGTAGACCAAAAGCACCTCAAAAGCTAGACATCATGCCAAGATCCAAAGAAATTCAGGAACAAATGAGAACAAAAGTAATTGAGATCTATCAGTCTGGTAAAGGTTATAAAGCCATTTCTAAAGCTTTGGGACTCCAGCGAACCACAGTGAGAGCCATTATCCACAAATGGCAAAAACATGGAACAGTGGTGAACCTTCCCAGGAGTGGCCGGCCACCAAAATTACCCCAAGAGCACAGAGACGACTCATCCGAGAGGTCACAAAAGACCCCAGGACAACGTCTAAAGAACTGCAGGCCTCACTTGTGCATATATATATATATATATATATATATATATATATATATATATATGCACACAGTGGTGTGAAAAACTATTTGCCCCCTTCTTGATTTCTTATTCTTTTGCATGTCTGTCACACAAAATGTTTCTGATCATCAAACACATTTAGCCATTAGTCAAATATATAATATACACAGGGTGGTCCAGATCTAATTATGCAGAGCCACATAACCTCGATGACTTTAATTTATGCAGGGACAATTCCAGTTCGGCACAAAGGCGATTCTTCATGTCCTCAGTTCGCGGTCCGGGGTTTTTTGGGTGATTTTGTATGTAATAAACTTAAAAAGTTATAACATAATGAAAATTGCATAAATAGATCTGGACCACCCTACAGCGTATCACTTTTTCTAGATTTTGTTATGTTACAGCTTTATTCCAAAATGGATTAAATTAATTTTTTTTCTCCGAATTCTACACACAACACCCCATAATGATAACGTGAAAAAAGTTTTACTTGGGGTTTTTGCAAATTTATTAAAAATAAAAAAACTGAGAAATCACATGTACATAAGTATTCACAGCCTTTGCTCAATACTTTGTCGATATACCTTTGACAGCAATTCCAGCCTCAAGTCTTTTTGAATATGATGCCACAAGCTTGGCACACCTATCCTTGGCCAGTTTCGCCCATTCCTCTTTGCAGCACCTCTAAAGCTCCATCAGGTTGGATGGGAAGCGTCGGTGCACAGCCATTTTAAGATCTCTCCAGAAATGTTCAATCGGATTCAAGTCTGGGCTCTGGCTGGGCCACTCAAGGACATTCACAGAGTTGTCCTGAAGCCACTCCTTTGATATCTTGGCTGTGTGCTTAAGGTTGTTGTCCTGTTGAAAGATGAACTGTCGCCCCAGTCTGAGGTCAAGAGCAGTCTGGAGCAGGTCTTCATCCAGGATGTCAAACAAATTATAAAACTTAAACCATCTCAAATGTGACTGAAAACAGATGAAACAAATTCTCCCTGGTGTAGGTACATTTTGACACAGACTTAATGCTCAGGAAAAAAAATTATAAAATAATTGAATTTTAATAATCTAAAACCAAATTATAATGACATGTGAAGTGATTTAATAGATGGCCAGCTACGTTTTTTCTGGAGTAACACCATTTTTTGCTTCAGAGATATTTTTTTGTAGTGGTTGTGGACTGCCAGGGGGTGCACCTGCCTCCCTAACCCGAAACAGAAGGATGCTAGACACAAGTGCAAGCACACTCACACACACAGGTTTTATTCTTTTTCCCTGTGGGAAACGCCTTCACTTGATTCTGGAACACTTGAGGTACAATTGGTTACAGTTCTTTCTTCCAATTGGAGCGCGGGCAGGTGAAGTGACTTGCTCATGGTCACACAGTGTCAGTACCGGGATTTTAACCCATAGTTTTAACTGCTACACCACACTTCAGTACTTTCTTTAAACTGATATTTTATTTCTTGATTTTAATGATTTAAATTAAGTCATTTAAATGTTGAGCAGTTAACTAATCCAAATCCTTATTTTAATAATTAGGCCAATATAATATAAGTCCAGTTTGATGTTGGACTTTTTGGAGATTGGCTTTGATGAGCCATTCTTTCTTGAAGGCTGCATTGCAGAAGATGTCCATTGATCTAGCATGGCGAGCTTAGGATTGCTGAATTTGAGGAGGAGGAGGTAGCTAGCCTGCATCACTCTAAAGAATTGGTGGACCTGACCTAGGTGTCCTTAAGAAAGACAATGTGTACTTCTAAGGCGGCGTGGAAAGGTATCTCCAGACCAGAGACATAGAAATAGGTGGGTCACATTAAGACATAAGTGCAAGGGAAAGAATACATACTGTCCAGAGGCAGACATTTTCAGGACCATTAGGAGCTGTATGGTGAGCCCAAGCAGATCATTTCAAAATCGGTCCTCACAAAGTGAGAGGTTGTGATAGAGGGAGATTGCTAGGAGAATTAAGACAAAGGTTTGCTCATGAGTCAAAGAGTTTGTTACAGTATGTTGCCTTCCAGATGCACTGACAGGAGACCTCACTGGAAGTGTGGAAAAGCTTGTTGCTTTATTTGACCCCAGGGAGGAAATAAATAAATACATAAATGGTTAGATACATACATAAATATACACACAGTTTGGTCTGAACAAACACCAGAATGATTATAAAGCAAGAAAATTAAAAAGAAAAAAAATCTTACTGATATTGCACTTTTAATTAGGCTAATGAGTTGATGGGCCTCTCGTGAAGTGATGTTACCAGCCCAGCACATCACAGCATGGCCATCACAAAGTTATAGAAGATGTGAAGGATGTCACTTCCTGCATTAAAGGAGCTCAGTCTCCTAAGGAGCAAGAGCCTGCTCTGCCTTTTCTTCCTCTGTATTCTGAGACCAACTTGTAATTAATGTGGATCCCCAAGTGCTTGCAGCAGTAGACAACCTCTACATCCACTCTTTGAAGAGTGACTTGACATAGAGGCTTTTTGTGCAGAGAAAGTCAATAACCAGTTTCCTTATTTTGCTTGTGTTAAGATGCAGACAATTCTCTTTGCACCAAGAAGCAAACTTCTCCATCTCACTCCTATTCTCTGTGTCATCCTCTTTATCAGTGCACACCATAAGTGCAGAATCACCTGAGAATTTCTGTAATTGACATAACCTGGTGTTACATTTGTAGTTGGAGATGTGCAGAGCAAAGAGAAAAGGAGACAAAACTTCCTTGTGGTGCTCTAGTGTTGTTCACATCCATATCCGAAACACAGTCCTTGAGTCTCACAAACTGTGATCTGCCTGACAGATAGTCCATTTTCCAGGTCACCATAGACTCATCCACCTGCATATCTCCAAGTTTACCCCTTAACAGGGAGGGCCGGATGGTACTGAAGGCATTGGAGGATTTAAAAAACATAATCCTCACAGTGCTGCCAACTTTGTCCAGATGGCAATATGCCTTGTGGAGCAGGTAGGTAGGTAGTTTCATCCTCCACTCCAATTTTGTCTAATAGGCAAACTTCAGTTGGTTCAGGTGATCTATCCACAACAGGACTCATTTAGTCTAGGACCAGTCTCTCAGAGGTCTTTATGATGTAAGACATATAGTTAGTGCCACTGGTATGTAGTCATTTGATGAAGAGGCACCTGCCTTCTTTGGAACAGCAACAGTGCAGGATGTTTTCCACAGTAGTGGCAATTTTTGAAGCCTTAGGTACAGACTGAACAGGTGACAGAGAATACCACAAAGTTGGTCAGCACAGGTCTTAAGAACTTGAGGACTGCCTCCATCTGGTCCTGCAGCTTTTCCTGTGTGTAACTTCCTCAGTTGTCTCCTTACTTGGTCTTCATTTATGGAAAGTCTTCACTGGTGATCAGAGGTGGACTTGTCACTCACCATTCCAGTTGACCTGGAAGGAATTGTTGATATATTGGGATGGTGTGGGGAGACTGGTCATTGGAAGAAGGTGGCAGTGGGAAGGAAAATCTATTAAAAATTGTTAGCTTTGTCCACATCCGTTTCTAGCACCTGAGCCCAGGATTGCTCAGGTTCCGTAACTATACCAAGACCATTACAGACATCCTTCAAGTTATTCTAAGTGAGTTTGTTTTATGTTTTAGCTTTTTAAGTATCCTTTCCTTCACACAATTTTTTCTTTAGTAAAAGCTGTATGACCTTCAGAGACTACAGGCCAGGTTCATACATTAACAGGAAGGGCCAAACAGAAATGAAGCAACAAATACTGTGCGCATAGTTACTTAATTTCTAACCAAAATGAAAGTGCCAAAGTAAAAAAAATGTAATACAGCAAATTAGCTTATTTTAACGCTGGAAGCATCAAAAATAAAATAAATGATTTGGACATGTAGTAACAGAGCAGATTGTGATATTATACCAGCGAGAGAAAGATGTGTAAATAAGAAAGGTGGGTATGAGTATAACATAGATGATTACACATTTTTGGGAAGGATAGACAAAAAATAAAATACAGGTTACCATTTTGTGAAACACAATTGAAATGTATGTCTTCCTCAATTGGAAAAAAGGCCACATCTTAGAGAGGACTTCTTGAGTTGAAAAGCAGCACCATGTGTCTATGTCTAACATTCTCTTTGACTTTCTCTGTTATGATTGACCATGAACCCCCAGAAGTTTATTTTCTCCTGGGATACTTTTGACTGGAGTTTTTGTTTTCCTGTCCTCCATTGTGAAATATCTATATGTATAATTCCCTAAGGGCACGCAAGACACTGAGCGCAAGCAAGACACTGAGGGCACGCAAGACAGAGCCCCGCCCACCAACTCTAAGACCATGGGATACGCTCGACAGAGCCCCGCCCACCAACTCTAACCCTCTACCGCCTCATGGGATACACACGACAGAGCCACGCACACCAACTGTGACCTTACTCCCGAGTCCAGCTTCACTCTCAAGGCACGCAACAACTCATCAAATACAGCCTCAGTCACTTTCGTGTGTGCAAAAGTCCACATGCACCTCTGAGCCACGTTGACTTTACACCGCACGCAAGACAGCGAGCCATGATCGCCAACTCACAGAGCCCTGCCCGCCAACTCTAACTAAGGGCAAGCAAGACAGAGAGCCACACCCACCAACTCACAGAGCTCCGCCCACCAACTCTAAGACCATGGGATACGCACACATTTAGTGTATTAGTGTATAAATAGATATAAATAATTGCATGTAAATGATTCGCCAAAATCTGTTGTATGTAAACGATACTGTTTAAAACGGTTTCCACGTCTACCTGTATTAGTTTAAAAGGCACTTTTACCACTTGCAGTAGGGTGGAGGCGCTGACTTACCATGTCGACTGGGCAGCACAGTGAATGCGGCATCTATCTATATACAGTGCATCCAGAAAGTTTTCACAGTGCATCACTTTTTCTACATTTTGTTATGTTACAGCCTTATTCCAAAATGGATTAAATTCATTTTTTTCCTCAGAATTCTACACACAACACCCCATAATGACAACGTGAAAAAAGTTTACTTGAAAGTTTTGCAAATTTATTAAAAATAAAAAAATTGAGAAAGCACATGTACATACAGTAAGTATTCACAGCCTTTGCCATGAAGCTCCAAATTGAGCTCAGGTGCATCCTGTTTCCCCTGATCATCCTTGAGATGTTTCTGCAGCTTAATTGGAGTCCACCTGTGGTAAATTCAGTTGATTGGACATGATTTGGAAAGGCACACACCTGTCTATATAAGGTCCCACAGTTGACAGTTCATGTCAGAGCACAAACCAAGCATGAAGTCAAAGGAATTGTCTGTAGACCTCCGAGGCAGGATTGTCTCGAGGCACAAACTGGGGAAGGATACAGAAAAATGTCTGCGGCTTTGAAGGTCCCATTGAGCACAGTGGCCTCCATCATCCGTAAGTGGAAGAATTTCAAAACCACCAGGACTCTTCCTAGAGCTGGCCGGCCATCTAAACTGAGCGATCAGGGGAGAAGGGCCTTAGTCAGGGAGGTGACCAAGAACCCAATGGTCACTCTGTCAGAGCTCCAGAGGTCCTCTGTGGAGAAAGGAGAACCTTCCAGAAGGACAACCATCTCTGCAGCAATCCACCAATCAGGCCTGTATGGTAGAGTGGCCAGACGGAAGCCACTTTAAAAGACACATGGCAGCCCGTCTGGAGTTTGCCAAAAGGCACCTGAAGGACTCTCAGACCATGAGAAACAAAATTCTCTGGTCTGATGGGACAAAGATTGACCTCTTTGGTGTGAATGCCAGGAGTCACGTTTGGAAGAAACTAGGCACCGCTCATCACCAGGCCAATACCATGTGTACAGTGAAGCATGGTGGTGGCAGCATCATCCTGTGGGAATGTTTTTCAGCGGCAGGAACTGGGAGACTAGTCAGGATAAAGGGAAAGGTGACTGCAGCAATGTACAGAGACATCCTGGAAAACCTGCTCCAGAGCGCTCTTGACCTCAGACTTGGGCGACGGTTCATCTTTCAGCAGGGCAGCGACCCTAAGCACACAGCCAAGATATCAAAGGAGTGCCTTCAGGACAACTCTGTGAATGTCCTTGAGTGGCCCAGCCAGAGCCCAGACTTAAATCCGATTGAACATCTCTGGAGATCTTCAAATGGCTGTGCACCGACGCTTCCCATCCAACCTGATGGAGCTTGAGAGGTGCTGCAAAGAGGAATGGGTGAAACTGGCCAAGGATAGGTGTGCCAAGCTTGTGGCATCATATTCAAAAAGACTTGAGGCTGTAATTGCTGCCAAAGGTGCATCGACAAAGTATTGAGCAAAGGCTGTGAATACTTATGTACATGTGATTACTCAGGTTTTTTATTTTTAATAAATTTGCAAAATCCTCAAGTAAGCTTTTTTCACATTGTCATTATAGGGTGTTGTGTGTAGAATTCTGAGGAAAAAAATGAATTTAATCCATTTTAGAATAAGGCTGTAACATAACAAAATGTGGAAAAAGTGATGCGTTGTGAATACTTTTCGGATGCACTGTATGTCTATGTTTTCCGTAGCCTGCTACAGGAAGGTACTCTCTCGACGATTGGCATTGGTTTCGCTCCTTGCTATTTTCGTTATACTGTGACGATGGTTTTCTAACCCTTTGTTATACTATATTCCTTTATCACCATTTTCCGTTCCTATTCTTACACCGCTGTATGTTATGGCGGCCTTCAGCTAGTACTGCATAATTCAACAATTAATTAGTGGATGGATATTATTGGGTTTCATTTATGTTAATCAGTTTCAAACTACTTTACTTTTCTGTTAAAACAAATCTGCATCTTTATGTGTGCCTATTATGTAATACATAATTTTGCAAAATGTGTAAGTTATTCTACCCATGCACTAAGTAAAGAGCATTATTCAACAATTGAATTGAAGTATATGGTGATTCTGCATTGCCCTGTAAGAATAAATGGGCATGACTTTGTGTTTTGCACCTCATACAAATGGGGTAGCCTTCTGCTACATTTGAGCATGTATTAGACAAAGGGAGGTGTGAATAAATTGAACTCTTGTTTCAGCAAAACTGAATTGCAATATAAATATCTCTGAGGAGTTTTTCTATTCTACTTAAAGTGCCTTATTTTCTTTTTCTTTCTATCTGAAGGTATGCTGTGTTGAGTTTGACAGAAAAGATATCAGCATGAATAAGCTTGTTGCTACATCACTGGAAGGCAAGTTTCATGTGTTTGACATGAGGACCCAACACCCATCCAAAGGCTTTGCATCTGTTTCTGAAAAGGTAATAGTAGTATCAACAGTATTGATTCTTGTCCTTTAAGTTTAATAGAATTATTTATGTATAATTATTTTTGGCCATAGTTCAATATCATTTATATGATATCTATGTGACAAATTACTACCAACAATGTATCTGTTATACGAGGTGTGGCAGAAAAGTAATGAGACTGGCAACACTTAAGCGATCTGGCAACGCTGCGCTGTTGTCCTTGATAGAGCACGTGTATCAGTACCCTCCCATAGCTCAGTGCGAGTTTCAACTCCTTCCGTTAACTACGTGATTTTTGTGACTGCTATTAGCGAAGTTGTGTTTTTGGTTGTGCGTCACGCAAAATGGAACAGCGGAATTTGGAGCAACATTGTGCCATTAAACGGCAAGTGTGACGTTTGAAAAGTTAAAACAGGCCTATGGGGAACATTCTTTATCCCAAGCTCAAGTTTTTCAGGGAGGCCTTCAACCGAAACCAATGAAAACATCGAACGTGTGAACACTCTTGTAAGATCAGACCGTCGTTTAACATTAAGAATGTTGAGTGAACAATTAAATTTGAACAGATTTACCGTTCATCAAATTTTGACTGAACATTTGAACATGCGAAAGGTCTGTGCCAAAATGGTGCCGAAAAACCTCACAATTGAGCAGAACGTCAATCGAAAAAACGCATTCTTGTGGTTCCCCAGCGCCCTTATTCACCTGACCTCAGTCCGTGTGACTTTTTCCTAAACTGAAAAATGTCCTCAAAGGACGTCATTTCGGAACTTTAGAAAACATCCAAAAGAGTGTAACGGACATGCTGAAGACCATACCGGTTGAAGACTTCCAGCGCTGCTACCAACAGTGGGAACAACGTCTCCATCGGTGTGTAGCTGCCCAAGGGAACTACTTTGAAGGGGATAACATTGATGTTTGAAAAAAATAAAAACTTTGGTAAATAAAAAATCAGTCTCATTACTTTTCTGCCACACCTCGTATATGGCTGTTTATATGACAGATCACATCTTAATGAAGATTTGCTAGTAGCATTTTGACAAAAAATATATATTTGTCATTTTTTTTTTTATCAGGCTCATAAATCTACTGTCTGGCAGGTGCGCCACTTACCACAAAATCGAGACATATTTATAACAGCTGGTGGATCAGGCAGCCTAAATCTTTGGAAATAGTAAGTTCATTTACAGTAAAGGATGATGGCTTTGTTTAATTACTGTATTTAAGATGTGCTGTCTTTCTGCCTTCAGAATTGAAAATATGAGATTTATTTTACCATATATTATTAGACAGTGTAACATTATCTGTGGTGGGCTGGAGCCCTGCTCAGGGATTTGTTCCTGTTTTGCACCCTGTGTTGGCTGGGATTGGCTCCAGCAGACCCCCGTGACCCTGTGTTAGGATATAGCGGGTTGGACAGTGGATGGATGGATGAATGTAACATTATAGTATTCTATCTGTGGCAATGTTATTTGCAATCTAGCATGAAAAATACACTAAAATTCAATGCACATTCATGTACATTTATTTTTGGCACATGATTTCATTGATTTTTTTATAATGAAGCACACTACATTTCTTTCCATGACCACTCTTTACTTGTGCCAAAGCTAAATGAATTCAAATTCACATTCAAATAAGCATCAACCATAGTGAGAGTATTCTGATCATACTTGTCTGTATGTTCTCAATCAGCATCTAAATATACATTATTTAAAATAAGTAAATATTGTAAAAGGCACCAAGAGCCACCACACAGGATGTGGAATTTGAGTGATTAGAGAAATTGTCCTTTTGGATTGTCAAAAGAAGCAAATTACTTCCATCTTCCCAGGTACCCCCTTACACTGGCTGTAGTCCAAGGCCATTCTGCAGGATGCCCATCTCCTAGAAATGCTCTCTAAAAAGCTGTGGAACACATGGAATGCTTCTAGGGAGTTTCTGTGTCAGCCCACCAGCTCTATGCTCCTACTAGCTGACTTACCCTGTTACTACATTTTTTGCCAAAAAAAAAAAAAAAACAGATCAGAGATGTGAGAGACGACTTTCACCTTATAGCCAGTATGTCAGAAATAAAAAGCAATCTCTACAATTTATGAACAAAGTTGATAAATCGGTAAAGTCTACATTAAGTAACTTTCACTTTAGCTGTTATGATCTGGACATGGCGATAGTCTGTATACACACATATATATATATTACCAGATGGATTCCAGGCAAATCCTGGTACAAGCCATAAGCCACCTGGTTCACTCACTTAGTTTAGAATACAGTAATCCCTCCTCGATGGCGGGGGTTGCGTTCCAGAACCCCCCGCGATAGGTGAAAATCCGCGAAGTAGAGACCATATGTTTGTGTAGTTATTTTTATATATTTTAAGCTCATAGAAACTCTCCCACACTGTTTATAAATATTCTCCAGATAGTTATACAGTAAACCCTCGTTTATCTTGGTTGATCCGCTCCAGACAGATAAATGAATTTCCACGAAGTAGGATTTTTTATTTAAATCTAATATTTTTGCAGTTAGAGCATTGAAAACCTGTTTACGACCTTCTAAATACGTTTTTTAACATTATTAGAGCCCTCTAGACATGAATTAACACCCTTTAGTCAAAAGTTTAAACTGTGCTCCATGACAAGACAGAGATGACAGTTCTTTCACACAATTAAAAGAATGCAAATATATCTTCCTCTTCAAGGTGCGCCGTCAGGAGCAGAGAAGGTCAGAGAGAGAGTAAAGTAAACAATGAAAAATCAACAGGGCTGGTGCTCTTTTAAGTATGCAAGCACCGCGATAAAGCAGCGCAATGAAGGGATCAATGTGAAGGTAGCCTTTCAGCATTTTTTACAGGTGCGTCCGTATCTTCTAAGCAAGCAGCCACTCTGCTAACAGCACCTCTGCTCACACCCCCTCCGTCAGGAGCAGATAATGGGGCCAATCATACGCCTCCCTGATGGTATTGCATGATGGATAAGTATCTGCCTGTATTTCTCAGAGAGAGAGTGAGAGACAGAGAAAAGCAAACAGTGAAAAATCAATACGGGCTGTTAGAGCTTTTAAGTGTGCGAAGCAGCGTGAGGGAAGCATATCGTATATCATTGAGGAGTTTTATTTAATATGTAATATGTGCTCTGATTGGGTAGCTTCTCAGCCATCCGCCAATAGCGTCCCTTGTATGAAATCAACTGGGCAAACAAACTGAGGAAGCATGTACCATAAATTAAAAGACCCATTGTCCACAGAAATCCGCGAACCAGCGAAAAATCTGTGATATTTATTTAGATATGCTTACATTTAAAATCCGTGATGGAGTGAAGCCGCGAAAGTCAGAGCGCAATATAGCGAGGGATCACTGTACAAATAGGGGAAGGTGCAGCTGAATGCCTGCATCCCTGTTAAGTCTTCTTTCTTAACATGCCCTCAATGCTTTCTACCGATTTAAAAGATTTTGCTGGTCTTTTTTATTATAACTAGAAAGTCATAATATCCAAACACTGACACTGATAATAATGAAGTCCTCTGAAAGACTGGCTGTCTCCTACATTAAAGCCAAAATCTCCACTTCCCTGGACTCATATTACTTTGCTTTCATAGCTAATAGATCTACAGAGAATGCCATCACTGTACACAACCTTCAGACATTTGGAGGGACAGGGCACTTACATGAGGATGTTATTTGGGGATTATGGCTCTGCTTTTAATTCATTTGTCTCCTCCCAGCTCACCCACAAACTGCACCAGTTGTGTCTTAGCATACCACTTTGTAACTGGATCCTCATAGAGTGGCAGAGCGCCATCAGTATGGTAGGATTCTCATCTCTTTTCCACCATATCCCTGAACACGGGCACACCGTAAGGCTGTGTACTGAACCCCATTCTCTACTCCCTCTTCACTCACGACAGTGTACCTGCATATACTACCAATACCATCATAAAATTTGCAGAAGACACAACAGTGATTGGGGTAATTTCCAATAATGTCAAAAGCATGGAGGTGGAAAAATCAGGTGAGATGGTGCACAGTAAATAAACTGTCACTCAATACAGGAAAGAGCAAGGATTTTAGAAGATCATATGATGAGGATTATGTTCCAGTTTTCATCACTGAGAATAGGGTGGAGTGTTTGTCAGGATTTAGGTTCCTAGGGATATACAGTGGATACGGAAAGTATTCAGACCCCCTTCAATTTTTCACTCTTTGTTATATTGCAGCCATTTGCTAAAATCATTTAAATTAATTTTTTTACACATTAATGTACACACAGCACCCCATATTGACAGACAAAAAAAAGAATTTTTGAAATTGTTGCAGATTTATTAAAAAAGAAAAACTGAAATATCACATGGTCCTAAGTATTCAGACCCTTTGTTCAGTTTTTAGTAGAAGCACCCTTTTGAGCTAATGCAGCCATGAGTCTTCTTGGGAAAGATGCAACAAGTTTTTCACACCTGGATTTGGGGATCCTCTGTTATTCCTCCTTGCAGATCCTCTCCAGTTCTGTCAGGTTGGATGGTAAACGTTGGTGGACAGCCATTTTTAGGTCTCTCCAGAGATGACCAATTGGGTTTAAGTCAGGGCTCTGGCTGGGCCATTCAAGAACAGTCACGGAGTTGTTGTGAAGCCACTCCTTCGTTATTTTAGCTGTGTGCTTAGGGTCATTGTCTTGTTGGAAGGTAAACCTTCGGCCCAGTCTGAGGTCCTTAACACTCTGGAGAAGGTTTTTGTCCAGGATATCCCTGTACTTGGCCGCATTCATCTTTCCCTCGATTGCAACCAGTTGTTCTGTCCCTGCAACTGAAAAACACCCCCACAGCATGATGCTGCCACCGCCATGCTTCACTGTGGGGACTGTATTGGACAAGTGATGAGCAGTGCCTGGTTGTCTCCACTCACTGAGGAGAGGCAAGACACATGACAGCCCGCATGGAGTTTGCTAAAAGACACCTGAAGGACTCTGAGATGGTGAGAAATAAGATTCTCTGGTCTGATGAGACCAAGATAGAACTTTTTGGCCTTAATTCTAAGCGGTATGTGTGGAGACAACCAGGCACTGCTCATCTCTTGTCCAATACAGTCCCCACAGTGAAGCATGGCGGTGGCAGCATCATGCTGTGGGGTGTTTTTCAGCTGCAGGGACAGGATGACTGGTTGCAATCGAGGGAAGATGAATGCGGCCAAGTACAGGGATATCCTGGACAAAAACCTTCTCCAGAGTGCTAAGGACCTCAGACTGGGCCGAAGGTTTACCTTCCAACAAGACAATGACCCTAAGCACACAGCTAAAATAACGAAGGAGTGGCTTCACAACAACTCCGTGACTGTTCTTGAATGGCCCAGCCAGAGCCCTGACTTAAACCCAATTGGTCATCTCTGGAGAGACCTAAAATGGCTGTCCACCAACGTTTACCATCCAACCTGACAGAACTGGAGAGGATCTGCAAGGAGGAATGGCAGAGGATCCCCAAATCCAGGTGTGAAAAACTTGTTGCATCTTTCCCAAGAAGACTCATGGCTGTATTAGCTCAAAAGGGTGCTTCTACTAAATACTGAGCAAAGGGTCTGAATACTTAGGACCAGGTGATATTTCAGTTTTTCTTTTTTAATAAATCTGCAACAATTTCAAAAATTCTTTTTTTTGTCTGTCAATATGGGGTGTTGTATGTACATTAATGAGGAAAAAAATTAATTTAAATGATTTTAGCAAATGGCTGCAATATAACAAAGGGTGAAAAATTGAAGGGGGTCTGAATACTTTCCGTACCCACTGTATATCTTCAGGGATCTTTCATGGACAGCTAACACCACAGCACAGCTGAAGAAAGCACAGCAACAACTGTTTTTGTTAAGAATATTGAAAATGGCTGGCTTTTCTAGACAGGTACTTCAAACCTACTACTGCTGTTCCACTAAGGGGATTTTAGCCCATTGTATTTGTAGGTGGTATCACAGCCCTTAGGATAATCGGAATATAGCTTCTGGCTCTGAAGGACATTTATAGCACATGCTGTCTAAGGAAAGCCACCAGCATCTGCATGTTATCCACTCACCCATGCCACAGTCGGTTTGAACTTCTCTCATCTGGCAAACGCTTCAGAGCTTTTCCTGCACAGACCTTCATGCCCAGAAACAGTTTCATCCCAAAAAATCAGTCCATCAAGTGCTCCAAGTAGAACTATTTGTACTTATAATTACAATTACCTCACTCTAAACTGCACTACAACCGTAATATTGCACAATCTGAGCCACTTTATGAACTATTTGCACTGTCTGCACTATATATACATGTATATTATACTTATTCTTTAATATGTGTTCGAAGACCAGTGCAGCCTGTCATTAATGTGGTCTTCCAAGTACTTGTAAAAGAGAACCTGCATCCACTCCATGAATAGTCACTGGACATAGTGGCTCTTTGGTGCGGCTAAAATCAATAACCAGTTCCTGGGTTTTGCTGATGTTAAGATTCAGACAATTTTCTTTGCACCAAGAAACAAAGTTCTCCACCTGACTCCTATACTCTGTCTCTCCTCATATTGTACGTCCAGATTCACCAGAGATTTTCTGCAGTTGACATGGCTTGGAGTTTTATTTTTAGTCTGAGGTGTTCTGAGTAAAGAGAAAAGGAGACAGAACTGTTTCTTATGGTGCTCTAATGTTGCACACATCCATATCAGACACACAGTCATTGAGATTCACAAATTACAGTCTGCCTGACAGATAGTCCATTATCGCAGACACCATAGGCTCTTCCGCCTACATTTATCTGAGATTACCCATTAACAGATATGGTTGGATGGTATTGAAGGCACTGGAGAAATCAAAAAACATAATCCTTTCCGTGTTGTCAGTTTTGTCCAGGTTAGAATAGGCCTTGTGGAGCAGATCGATAATTGCATCCTCCACTTCAATCTTTGTCAAATAAGCATCCTTCAGTAGCTCCAGATGGTCTGTCACAGGAGGATTTATATAATCCAGGACCAGTCTGTCAGAAGTCTTCATGATATGAGACGTAAGTGCCACTGGTCTGTAGTCACTCAGTGAAGAGGCACCTGTCTTCTTTGGAACAGGAACAATGCAGGATGTTTTCCACAGCAGTAGCTATGGAAGCCTTAGTGACAGATTAAACAGATGACAGAGGACACCACAAAGTTGGTCAGCAAAGGCCTTAACAACTCGAGGACTGACACCATTTGGTCCCACAGCTTTTCCTTTGTGTAGCTTACTCAGTTGTCTCCTTACTTGTTCTTCAGCTATGAACAGCCCACACTGATGCTCACTGGCCCAATTCTAGTTGACGTGGTAGGAGTTGTTGATACATTGGGATGGTGTCAAGTGACTGGTCTTTGGAAAATAATGGCAGTGGGAAGAAAAAACTATTAACAATTGGTTCAGGATGTTAGCTTTTCCATATCCCCTTCTAGCACTTGAGCCCTGGATTGGTTGAGTCCTGTAATAATGCCCAGCCCATTCCAGACATCCTTCATGCTATTCTGAATCAGTTTTGTTTTCTATTTTAGCTTTTTAAGATTCCTTTCCTTTACTCTGCTTTTTCATTATCACATACTATATGTCCCTCAGTGCCTCTTTTTCATTGATTTAAATGTTTTCTTTTTGTCATTCTGCAGACCTTTTGTCATTCCAAGTCCCTCAATATTGTCCCTATATGACTCAAACATCATTTCCCAGTCTGTTATTTGGAATCCATCATTCAGAATCATATCAGCGTCCAGGCTGCATTTCCTCACTATTCTGGTGATAACAGGATTCCGTCTAATAACAGGCTTGTAGCTTGGAATAAGACGAATCAGGTTGTGGTCAGATTTGCCTAAAAGTGGCAGTAGTTTACATTTAAAGGCATCTTTAACATTTGAATGCAGCATATCCAGCTTGATATTTCCTTGAGTGGAACAACTCACAAACTGATAGAAATATCTCATCGTTCCTTCCAAAAACACATGGTTGAAGTCACTACATATTATAACTGCAGGGTCAAAGTAAGTCATCGTTAAAGTGTTGGTGACAGAACAAATCATTTCTTTTGCGGAGTCCCCATTTTCAGAGGGAGGAATAGTGAGAAGTCAAACAAAATGATGCCTTTTATTGGTTAACTAAAAAGATTACAATATGCAAGCTTCTGAGGCAACTCGGGCCCCTTCTTCAGACAATGTGTAATACAGAAACTGGAATTCCTTTTGTTTATATGGACACTAGAACAGATACAGCATTGGAAAACATTTAAGTAAAACATTTTAGATGTAAAAAAATGAATAGACCTCTCCATGCTAAGATTCATTTAGCAAGAGAGGAGAACAATGTATAGTCAAGATCTTTTGATAAGATACAGTGCATCCGGAAAGTATTCACAGCGCATCACTTTTTCCACATTTTGTTATGTTACAGCCTTATTCCAAAATGGAATAAATTCCTTTTTTTTTCCTCAGAATTCTACACACAACACCCCATAATGACAACGTGAAAAAAGTTTACTTGAGGGTTTTGCAAATTTATTAAAAATAAAAAAACGGAGAAATCACATGTAGCCTTTGCTCAATACTTTGTCAAGCAATTCCAGCCTCAAGTCTTTTTGACTATGATGCCACAAGCTTGGCACACCTATCCTTGGCCAGTTTCGCCCATTCCTCTTTGCAGCACCTCTCAAGCTCCATCAGGTTGGATGGGAAGCGTCGGTGCACAGCCATTTTAAGATCTCTCCAGAGATGTTCAATCGGATTTAAGTCTGGGCTCTGGCTGGGCCACTCAAGGACATTCACAGAGTTGTCCTGAAGCCTCTCCTTTGATATCTTGGCTGTGTGCTTTGGGTCGTTGTCCTGCTGAAAGATGAACCGCCACCCCAGTCTGAGGTCAAGAGCTCTGGAGCAGGTTTTCATCCCAGATGTCTCTGTACATTGCTACAGTCATCTTTCCCTTTATCCTGACTAGTCTCCCAGTTCCTGCCGCTGAAAAACATCCCCACAGCATGATGCTGCCACCACCATGCTTCACTGTAGGGATGGTATTGGCCTGGTGATGAGCGGTGCCTGGTTTCCTCCAAACGTGATGCCTGGCATTCACACCAAAGAGTTCAATCTTTGTCTTATCAGACCACAGAATTTTGTTTCTCATGGTCTGAGAGTCCTTCAGGTGCCCTTTGGCAAACTCCAGGCGGGCTGCCATGTGCCTTTTACTAAGGAGTGGCTTCTGTCTGGCCACTCTACCATACAGGCCTGATTGGTGGATTGCTGCAGAGATGGTTGTCCTTCTGGAAGGTTCTCCTCTCTCCACAGTGGACCTCTGGAGCTCTGACAGAGTGACCATCGGGTTCTTGGTCACCTCCCTGACTAAGGCCCTTCTCCCCCGATTGCTCAGTTTAGATGGCCACCCAGCTCTAGTAAGAGTCCTGGGGCCTCATGTATAACGCCATGCGTAGAACTCGCACTATAACATGACGTAAGCACAAAACCCGAAATGTGCTTACGCACAGAAAAATCCAGATGCATGAATCTGTGTGTACTCCAACTTCCACGTTCTTCTGCTACATATATCCCGATCAGCGTGAAAAGTAACGCTCGTGCATGCGCTTTATGTAACGCCCCAACTCCTCCCAGAATTACGCCTCTTTGAATATGCAAATCAATATAAATAGCCCTTAAGCTCAGCCTTCTGTGAAAAGACATTGGGAAAATATAAGAATTTCAGTGAATACCAAGTGGAGGCAAAGGAAAAACATACTATTTGTTCAAGTTGTACCGCTCTCAGATCCGGCACGATTATAATACACACTGCCATATTTGAGAGGCAGCAAAAAGAAAAAGAAAACAAATAATCCGGGGCGCGAGTGACCAACACTACTTTTCTACTTCACCACTTCAATTATAGAGACACACCAGTGAAAGCAGGGTCAAGCAAAAATGATTATTGGCAGACAATATATAGGATCACTGCAACAACGAACAGACCTTATATACATAATATCGCACTGCAGCGCTTCCCTTCCCCACACAAATCATAACACCAACACTTGAAAACATACATTACTAATAAAGACTTGAAAATGGAAACAAAACAAAAAAAAACAATGGATTTATAGTCTTTTAAATCTTATCTGTACGGAGCGTCGAGCTCAGTCTGTAGTGGGGAATGAGACGCCGACCATATCTCTTGTTCCAGGAAACGTTCTGATTAACTGTTCCTTGTGCTGGCCCATCAAGTCCTCTCCCGTATTCTTTCCTCCCGAAAGAAAAAATAATTTGCTTGGAAATGAACCCGGGTTCACCTGACGATATCCAAGAGGTGTTAATCCTTTCCCTCGTGCCTTTTTCTGTTATGCCCTCCTTCTCTCTCCTAGCTCCTTCTCTTCCCTTTTTTCCCGCCACCTATTTACATTCGGATAGCTCCTCCCCGTACAGTCTGTTGGCCCTCCAAGCCAGGTGCTCCCCTCCCTCTGTATAAAGGGCCGGCCCTAAACATAAAGGCATACCACAAAAACAGATATGGGAAAAGGTACAAACGTACAGGTACATATCCATATTTCATTTGACCGTTACAGAGTAAACCGTGGTATAATCAACAAAAGGAAGTTGATCGAGTGACATAGCGTGTTGGAGAAACTTAAAAGCTCATGTTCACAAAATCGCACAGTGCCGGAAATAAAAAAGAAGTCACATATCAAAGTCGCCGTGAAAAGGTGAGTAATAGCCCACCGTCTGAGTGTTATATGAAAGCTTATTAGGGTACAGAGAAAAAAAGGCACACAGTGGGGAAAAAGCACAAAATGTCAACTTCAATCTCGACATTTCCACTTTAATCACATAATTTATTTTGTCATTAAAGTAGAACATCATAAACTTCATCTTAAAATCGTTTAATCAACCAGTTTCTCAAATCACATCGTAATTAAAGTAGCACGTTAAATGCTTTGTTTTGTATTTGATTTTCTATGTGCTCTATGTGTGTGAATCACTACTTGCTTCTTAAACCGGCTCTCTTCCTCCGACAGGACACAGAATCCATTACATTCGTGATATTACAGCTCTCTGAATAACTAAAATAATGAGATGTATACGTGATATCATTTTCATGATGATAGGAGTTAAAGCACGTTATGGAAAAAGAATCGGTGGCTCCTTCGCCCGCCAATGTCAGTAAAGTAGCTTATGCACGGTGGATGGCCACGTCCGTTGCAGACACTGCATAGCCGCCTCGTGCTCATGACACAAGCATTTATCTTTTGTCGAAATTTGTCGCCATGCGTTTTAGCTGTGTTGTTATTTTCTCTCTCTGTTTTATATTCAATATATATTGGCGTAGCCGTCACTGCAGTCCTTGCTTTTCTTTCCCCAAGTAACCGATCGCCACACAATCAGCTCTGTAATAGACGTTAAGCCATCTGTAAGCTTAGCCGATTAAATCAAAACGTTTAAAGAACATTGAAATATCTTCATAGTACATGTTTAATTATTCTATCCTTAACGACACTCCCAGTGAAGAATATAGATTATTTAAATGAAGTTAAAGTTTTATCTGTATAATTTAACAAACATATTTTGCTGCATTTCACCTTAAAAATGATATCGTCATCATATGTAAATACGCACTTTATAAAGTGGCCCAGGTTGTGAGATATTATAACTGTAGTGCAAGTTTACAGTGGGGTGATTGTACTTATAAGTACAAACCGTTCTACAAGGAGCAATTGATTGAGTGCATTTAAAGTTCTTAGGATTAAAGTGTTCCTGAACCGCGAGGTCTGTACAGGAAAGGCTTTAAAACGTTTTGCAGTGGCAGAGACAGCGTGTCCTTAAAGCTGTATACCGATAATTCTCTTTCCGATCAGCTGCTGCTGTGATTCACACTCAGATACAGTGATATAAATACTCCGAGTCGTGCAGTGAGAGTAATATGGAAAACGATGATCTGCTGTGGCAACTCCTAACGGGAGGAGCTGAAAGAAGAAGAAGAAGAAGAAGTGAGAGTAACAACGCTAAAGCAGTTATGGTATTTGGAATACTATGGCTGTTCCCTGAACCATTATATTGTTACAAGTTAATTACAATCAGATTCGTTACACTAATAAACAATATGCGGTTAGTTTCAGTGTATTTATAAAGCCTTTTCAAGTTTCTGATGAGATTTTCAATACAATGTGGCATGTGAACCTTACCTTAAACAACATGATTTACCCAAGGAGTCAGTTATACATATGTATACAGTTTTATTCTGTGCTGTTCATAAGAGGATTTATGTATTTATTGCTTTTTACATCCTGTAGTACACTGATGTTACTGAAGTATTTATTTCTTTATCTTAAAGAAGAACCTCTGCACTGTTTTTGTAGACTGACTAGACTGTAGAGTTTTCTGCACTAATAAATGTAAGCACTGAGCACCTTGTTCTTTGTCAACATGTTGCAGCTCACAGTCAGCCATCTTCCTCTTCCACTTTAGTCCTAGGAGAGGGACAGGGAGAGAGAGGGAGAGCACAGAGGTTGGTCACCAGATTTCATGTAAAGATTTCATATGAGCATGAGACCATTTTTCTTCATACAGAGAACCATAGAACCTGTAATAAATTACCAAGTAAACAGAAAAGCGGGATTGGCAAGTTCGCTGAATGGTTTGTTCTCATCAAAATTGTTCTATTGAGTTCTGGGATCTCCTTCTTAGTCCTGCCGTTTTTTCACAGAGGTCAAATAAATTGATTGCTAAGCCACACACTGAGTTATAAGTGCTGTTAGTTTCTTCAGATTTTCATATTACCGTAGTAACTCTCATTCATTCATCTTTTCTTTTCAAGTGAATATCCAGTCCAAAGAAGCAAAAAAGATGCAGATAACATTGATATGGGAGTTGCTGGACTAGTTGGCCTCCTTCAGAATGTCACACTTTCCACACAACCGATTTCAAGTCTGGACTGGAGTCCTGATAAGCAGGGCCTCTGTGTCTGCTCAGCCTTCGATCAGACCGTGAGAGTTCTAATTGTTACTAAACTAAACAGAGTATAGGCCTGAGCAGCTAAACTAAATATTTGGATTATGTGTTATGTTTGTTCAATTTCCGAATTGAATTTGTTGTACTAATATATTTCTTTTCCTTAGACAATGTAATTATTTCTGACTGTTTAAAATGTTAACTATTCAAAATTTGTAATTTGCCAACTATGCTATTTTTTCTGTATTTTACATTCTTTACTAATAAAATAGTTTTTCTAGTTACTTGTTTCATTTTTGACTGTCATATCTTTTTGAGGTGTATATTTTTTTTTTATTTTAATTAATTTTATTACAATCCATACAAATCAATCAAGTTTTTACAAAAAAGAATTATGTTAAGAACAGATCGATCCCCACCCCTGAGAGAGAGAGCAAGCCAAACGGTGTAAAATTTAAGGCTTGTAAAAATACCTAAATTAATAAATTCTCTGTGCTTTATAAACTTATTTTAAAATATTACTGATTAGATCCTGCCATGTTTTGAAAAACGTCTGTACGGATCCTCTAACTGAGTATTTGATTTTTTCCAATTTCAAATAATATAACACATCAGTTTCCCACTGACTTAAAAGAGGAGAGTTTGGGTTCTTCCAGTTTATCAGAATGAGTCTTTTTGAGGTGTATAATAGTTGATGTTTAATGTTTCATAATATCCTGACCTATTTCAGCTACTTATATCTGTAAAGATGGTAAGCATGAATAGCTGAGTTCCAGCCATCGGATTCTTTGTTTCCCTAAATAGAATTCAACCTCACCCAATTTGTGTTGCCAGCACTGGGTATGTTGGTTTATCTTTCTGCTTAAAGTGTCACTGGAATTACTTCATGGGGTTCCACTGCCAGCAATGGGTTGAGTATCTGTATTCTAGGGAAGAAGAAGGGGGGCCCGGGACATCCAAGTTGTGTCATCTGAGCTAGGGTTGCCCTTGATGATGCCATCAGATCCTGAAGGGGCTGGCACCTTGAGTAGCCTGCCGGCGTGCCACCGAGTCCCATCCAGTAACTGAAAGGTTGCAGGCCCAAGCTGGCTCCTAATCTGAAAGGGTGACAACCAGAAAGAGTGAAGCTTGCCAGAGCGACATGGGCGGCAGACCCTAACCCAGTCCATCACCTTGAAATTGGGAATCCATATTCTCCTCTCCTTGTTGAACTCATGCTGGGACTTTGCTTGTCGTTTTTGCATGGTTGACTCAATTGACTTTGTGGTTGTAGGGGGACGAAGCCTATGCAAGGGTTGTTCCAGCTCATGGCCTAGCCATAAGTATGGCTGGAGAAACCCCAGTCGTAACAAGCTGAGCAGCTCTATAATGCAACAGGGTCTGTGACGGTGCTTCATTAAAAGAGAAACCCTGTGACAGGTGAGCCCTGCGGCCATTTTGTAGGCTTTGATTAAAACGTTCAACCCCTCCATTAGCCTGGGGGTGATAAAAGGATGTTTTAATGTGGCGTATACCCCGGTTTTGCACAAAATCAGTGAACACGGCAGATGTGAACTGTGGACCATTATCCATTGTAATGCATTTGGGTAAACCCCAGCGAGCAAACGGTGTGTCCGGGTAAACCAATGAGGGACTCTGCTGTGACTGAACCCATGGGAATGACCTCCGGCCACTTTGCGTGGGGGTCGTATGCTACTGCCAGGAAGCGCTGGTGATGTGGCACACCTTTTAATTCACCACAGATATCAACTTGAATGTGTTGCCAAGGCTGATCAGGCCAGGCCCAGGGTTGGAGATGAGACATTGGTGGGGGTCCAGTCTTCCCACTTATTAAACATGGTGCACAGTTACGCAGCAGCTCCTCTAAGTCTCGGTCAAGGCTAGGCCACCAGACTCGGCCCCTGCAGTGTTGCTTTAGTTTTACAATTCCAACCCGACCCCTGAGGCTGCTGGGCACAACCATGCAATGTCCATGAGCTAGACAAGTCTCATTCCAACACAAAATCTCATCTTTAAATCGGATGTAAGACTGGAGGTTACGAGGCACTTCCACTGGCCAGCCATTAGCAGTATACTGTCGTAGGTCTGTGAAAACTGGACCCAATGCAGATTCTTTTGTAAGTTCCTGGAGTGATACCGTGTCTGGGAGTGGAGAGTACAGCAAGTGAATCGGGTCCTCCTCGATCTGTAGAGCGGTAGGTGGATGAAAAACAAAATGTGACAACAAATCAGCCACTACATTGTGCCGTCCTGGGGTAAACTGTAACTTAAAATTGTACCACTGGAGACGCTCACCCCAGCGGTGCATGCGCAGCAGCCTGTGATCTGAACCAGCAGAGGACATCAAAGATGTCACTTCTTAAAGTAAATGGACGCCCGTACAGGTAGGTATGCCACTTTTCACAGGCCCATACACATGCGAGTGCCTCCCTCTCCTCTACTGAGTGTTTCTGTTCAGCTGGGCTCAATGTACGGGAAGCAAAAGCCACAGGCTTCTCCACTCCATCTTGTATCAGTGAAAGAACTGCACCTACTGCTTAAGCAGATGCATCACAAGTTACAATAGTTGGGCTGTCCACATTAAAATGTGCCAAGACTGGTGAAGTAGTAAGCGACTCTTCAAGTTTGCAAAAGGCTTCGCCGACCAACTCCAGGATGCCTCTTTTTTAAGCAAGGGGCGTAGTGAGCGCAGAGTATTGTGGCATGAGTCTCATGTAGTACCCTGTCATCCCCAGAAATGAGGCCAACTGTGAAGCTGAAGTAGGTGCTGGAACACGCTGGATGGCCTCCACATTCGACTGAAAGGGTGATAAACCTTCAGTTGACAAGCGGAACCCAATAAAGTCCACTTCATGTGAATTTAAGGTAAGGTTGTGGTGGCTAAGAGCTCCAAAGGTTGCTTGCAGACATTCATCATGGACAGCATTAGCTGGGCCATGGACTACAACGTCATCCAAGTAAACAACCACCCCTGGAATTCCTGCCAGGGTAGTGGACGTCATTTTTTGGAAGCAACCGGGAGCAGAACAGAGGCCAAATGGCATTCTGGTATAACGAAAAATTCCAACGTGGGTGGCGAATGCCATCAAATCCTGCTGTTCTCATGCAGAGGAACTTGAAGATAACCTTGACGAAGGTCGAGCTTTGAAAAAATCTGGATCTAGCCATGGAAGTGAGTGGTGAGCTCTTCGATGGTTGGCAAAGGGTAACGATCAGGGATGACAGCCTGATTTACTGCCCTTAAATCCACACATAACCGCAGCCCTCCTGCCTTTTTTTCTGCTATGACCAAATTCGATATCCAGGGGGAGGCATGGATTGGCACTATAATGCCATCAGTCAGGAGGTGTTGTAGTGCATCCCGCAGGGCTAGGGGCACACGCCACAAAGGCTGAATAACAGGGGTGGCACTTGTATTAAGCAGGGGCTTGTGCGTAAATGCGTTAAGATGTCCTAAGCCAGTGAACAGGGTAGGCCATTTCTGATGCCACAGTTAGTAGTGCGAACCCTAGACTGGTGAACAAGTCCAGGCCCAAAATATTGTGAAAGGAAAATCAGACGCAGTGTTTTTGCCATACGTTACAGTGCAGCACACAAAACCCATCACCTCAATTCTGGAAGTGCCATATCCGTAGAGAGAAAGGTTACGTGACTGAAGTGGTAAGTGCGATGAGAATGTTGTATAGCTGGCCATGTCCAGAAGTGACACTTTAGCTCCTGTGTCTAGCAGAAGACGGATGCAAACATCATCCAGGTAAACGGCACAGGAGTGAAACCGAGGTAGAGAGGAACAGACTGTGTGAATAAGTGCAGAGGAAGACTCAGCCGAGCGTTGTTTTTGCTGTGTACAGTTACATTTCCAGGGTCCGGCACTGACCTGCACCATTTTGCGAAATAATTGGGTTTTCGACACCGACTACATATTTGTCCTCGTGCAGGGCAGTCCATGGCACGAGACACGTGTAGTAGAACCACAATTGCCACAGCGCTGGCGAGACTGAGCTGTATGAGGCCTCATCTGCTGTACTGATGCCCGAGACTGACAGTCAGATGCACAGTTACACTCCGCGCCCTGTCGCTCATTCACTGTCTGAACAGCAGTTAAGGGATTGGCAGGAGGCATCTGTGTTTCACTTACGTTATGTGCACATTGAGAAGCTCATTCTATTTGGCACACAATAGTCAACGCTTCACAGAGCGTCAAGTCATCATCCTCCAAAAGAAGCCTCTCACGCACCCGAGGAAGAGTAGCCAAATTTCCAAGACTCGACTAAACCCTTTAAGTCAGCAACGTACTGCAAAAGAGACTCGCCAGCACGTTGTGTCCGCTGACGGAACTGTAGCCGTTTCGAAAGGACGCCCTGTTTTTCTGTAAAGTGCCCTTCAAGGAGCCCAATAGCAGCTTTGTATGTGTCAGCGTCGCCTTCTGAGCCGAGGCAATGCAGGAGAATGGCTCTTCTTCTAGCAAGCTGGTACGTTTGAAATGAAGACTTCCATCTGTCCCACGGAACGGGCGCTTCGCCCGGCTGAGGCAAGAAAGGCTCGGGAGGTGGCAGCCAGGGCCGGATTTACACATTTCTATGCCCTAGGCCCCCCTCAAAAAGTTGATTTATAATTTTCAATTTAATATGTAATAGTTTATTTTTGAAACATATAAGCACTAGATAGATAGATAGATAGATATGAAAGGCACTATATAATAGATAGATAGATTGATAGATAGATAGATAGATACTTTATTAATCCCAAGGGGAAATTCACATAATCCAGCAGCAGTATACTAATACAAAGAAACAATATTAAATTAAATAGTAATAAAAATGAAAAGAATTAAAATAAAATTAATGTTCGCATTTACTTCCCCGGGTGGAATTGAAGAGTCGCATAGTGGGAGAGGAACGATCTCCTCAGTCTGTCACTGAAGCTGCTCCTCTGTCTGGAGATGACACTGTTCAGTGGATGCAGTGGATTCTTCATGATTGACAGGAGTTTGCTTAGTGCCCGTCGCTCTGCCACAGATGTTAAACTGTCCAACTTTACTCCTACAATAGAGCCTGCCTTCTTAACAAGTTTGTCCAGGCGTGAGGCGTCCTTCATCTTTATGGTGCCTCCCCAGCACACCACCGCGTAGAAGAGGGCACTCGCCACAACCGTCTGGTAGAACATCTGCAGCATCTTATTGCAGATGTTGAAGGACGCCAACCTTCTCAGAAAGCATAGTCCGCTCTGATGCCCGAGACTGACAGTCAGTCAATCCTTATAATCTATGAACCACATTATATTTTTAATTCAAAACTATACTACTTATGAAATTGCATAACATTAACACCTACAAAAAAACTTTCCATCAAATTTCTTCAAGTCATCTTAAATACCTACCAGAATTTCTTCCTTCGCGCTTTTGTCCATGAAAAGGCTTCAGTTGTTTCATTGAAGTCGACAGATCTTGTTAAGTCTGCTTCAATGCAAAGAAGTACAAGGGCATTCAGCTTATTTTGCCGCATTGTAGATCCCAAATGATCCTTGATTCTTTTCAGACAAGATCTCTCAGCCGAGGAATTTGTCTCTGGCGTGCAGTCAAACTTTCCTAATAAAATGTCAACGTTTGAATAAACTGTCTGTAGTCCTTACACTTGTAGCCACTTGCAAAGTGCTAAGGGGTTTGTAGTCCCAATGCTGCAATCACTCACTCATTGTCCAGCCCGCTACATCCTAACACAGGGTCACGGAGGTCTGCTGGAGCCAATCCCAGCCAACACTGGGCACAAGGCAGGGCGCCAGCCCACCTCAGGGCACACATACCAAGCACAATTTAGGATCGGCAGTCTACCTAACCTGCATGTCTTTGGACTCTGGGAGGAAACCCACGCAGACACGGGGAGAACATGCAAACTCCACGCAGGGAGGACCCAGGACACAAACCCTGGTCTCCTAACTGTGAGGCGGCAGTGCTACCCACTGTGCTACCCACTGTGCCACCGTGATGTTGCAATCAGTTATGTGAGATTTCAGACGGACAAGTTCATCTCATAGAGCGGCTTCCAGATCATCTTTGAACACCAAAAGCAGGTCTCTTCCATCTTCTTCAAATTCAGGAGAAGTCAGCGACCAGAATTTTGTAACAGCACCAAATCTTTCGCCAAACAACTGACCTTTTCTCAAGTTTTGCTTTAAGGTTGTCAGCATATGGAGGTAAATTTAAAACACATCATTTGATATGGCCTTTTCAAAATAATACTGAAAATTTTGTAAAAATGTGGTTGTTATTTTCTTCTGTATATACGACCCCCACTGCTGCACCCTAGGCCGTGCCCGAGGTTGGCCTTACGGGAAATCCGACCCTGGTGGCGGTGGCACCAAAACAAACGGAACATTTTAAGCCATCCTTGTTCGCCAATTGTAATGTTCTCTGGGTTTGAGTAGCAACACACTCAGAATAACGCATCGAAAGCTGTTTATTTTGAACCGTTTAACCAACTCTCCATACGGCATGTTTTTAAACCACACCCTTCCCTCAGGATGTCATACGTCCCATCATACGCAGACCATAGTAATCAATACCTGAACATAAAGTAATCGACAACAGCATTATTGAACAGTCATATACAGCTGAGGCTGACGGTGACGATCGTTCACGTATTTCAAATGGTGTTTCTCTCATTTTTAGTGTAAGCTTATTGAACTGAAGAACTGTCTGCCAAGTGTATAGAACTGCATCTTGTAGCTGAAAAGCAAAGCAGAGGTTCACTGGGAGGCTGCTCACTGTGGACAAAAAGGATATAATAAAATGTAGAGAGAGACACAGGAGGAATCGGAAGGGAGCGCGTAAAGTGAAGAGAAAATGTGGGCAAGAAATGAACAGTACAAGCTTAGAATAAGGTGACCATCCATCCCCGTTTTCAGACGACTGTCCCCACTCAGAAACATGTCCCCGTTTTAAGATTTTGTCCCTGGTTTCAGCTGGTTCACTTTTTTGAATGTATCGCATCACCAGGATAATTTGAACTCGGCGCGCATGCGCGTGTTTTGACGGAGATTTTGATTTACCGCATTCCTGCAACTTTGGCGAGATGTCACGTGATAAGCTTTCGCATTGTATGTAGTCTACGCTCCTCTAGGCTCCCAAATACCCCCAGCGTACGAGAACTTGCGTAGTTTATACAAAAAAGTTAGTGAGCATGCGCAAGTCTGAGGCCGCCTCTAATGGCGTTAGCGTCTGAAGAGTAAAGTGATTAGGGAATAGCTTGTCATTGCGTAGCTTGCTGTACACGCAGGACCAAAGTGCTGCCTTGCAACCCCAGCCCAAGAATCGCCTGTGCTGAAATAAAGAAAAACATTTACCACGAGTTGTTGTTTATTCTTTTATTCATCTGTTTTCCTTTACGATATATCCATTCACACGTTAAAAGCGCCATAGCTAACGTGACCATACATCCCGTTTTGAACAGGACATCGCCCATGGAGGTGCCAGCGATATTGAGCAACATTTACGATCAGAAAAACATAAAAATTCCGATATTGCTGCCGCTTCGAGTTCTTCGATGCTTAATTTTTTTAAGAAAAGGGATTCACCAACTTCGAAAGATCTAGAAGTTTTTGCGACGGAAGGCGCCTGAGCTCATCATACGGTGCAAGAGAACCACAGTTTTCGCTCAAACGATTGTGTTTCAAAGTTAATTCAAACATGTTTTGAACAGAAATCTAGATGTGCACGTACGAAAACAGAAGCTATTGTTGTAAATGTGTTAGCGCCAATAGTAAGAGGTGAATTAAAAGATATTGTACGATATTAACTGATGCTTCAAACCACGGGTTCAAGAAAATATTCCCTGTTTTAGTTCGTTTCTTTTTACCATACTGTAGCGACCTGGGGTCGAGTCTTGAAGTTTTAAAGCCGCTTTCTGCCGTGCACCTCTCCCAAGCTGTCGGCTAGCGGATTGCCAGCGTTAAACACGCAGCTTTACCCAGCTCTTCAAGTAACGAGCACTCGTGTCCCATACACCACACAACTCCGAGCGTCTCGGCATTAATTGCTTAGATAAAATCTTAGCAATGAATAACAGCTCTGTCCTGTTGTATCTCTATTCACAGATAGCCAGTAAACAAAGCTCGACATTATTGCACTGCCATGGTCAAGGTCATGCACGAAGACACATTTCACATAACGTACTTTTACAAAATAAATAACCCCGGACGGCGATGACCCAAACCCACCCAACTAATTGAACACAACAATTATTTACAAGTTAAGACATTAATAAATACAACAGGAAAAACATGATAAAAAGCAGTGAACGTACAACCTTCCCACAATGCATCACTCCGCAGCGCTGACTGCCGGGTCGCTACATAGCCCCCTCCCAAGAGGGTTTAGTGTCCTCACAACCCTAGTCGTTACATTCAAAGTCTAATAAATATCCCGGTCGGCGACGAACACGCTTTGGCCTGCTTGACTCGCCACTACTCGTGTCAGGTTCAGTCCGGAGACTTTCAATGTCTGTCTCGACACCGAGTGTGGAGGTTGGAGAGCCACTTTGAGTTCCAATTCCTTCTGGTGCTGGGGCCAATGGGTGGTATGGTGCTAAACGATCTTTATGTAGCACCACCCGCCTGCCCTCCAGGCATTCGGACTCGAAAAACAACTTCCGAAATCATGTCCAGAATTTCTCCCGGTCCCTGCCAATGGTGTGTCAGTTTTGGGGACAACCCCCGTTTCCTTTGTGGGCAAAAGACCCACACTTTGTCCCCTTGCTTGAAAGTTGGACCATGAGCCCGAATGTCATATGCCCGTTTCTGACGGGCTCCAGCTCCCGCTAGTGCCTCCTGGCCAGTTGATGCATGTTCAGCCGCTTTTTTAATCGCCGGAAATAGTCCGCTCGTGACCGCCAACAAGCTCAGGTTCAGGGGGCGAGCCAAACACCAAGTCCACCGGCGTCGCATCTCTCTTCCGAACATCAGCCCCGCCGGTGTGCACTGACTCGATTCCTGAACGGCCGTCCCTATACGCCCACAAGACCAGAGGCAAATGTTGGTCCCAGTCTCTCTGGTGTTGACTAGTGAGGATGGCAAGTTGGGCGGCCAGGGTGCGGTTAAACCGTTCGACCAGTCCATCGCTTTGAGGGTGAAGGGAGTGGTTCGGTCTTCTTCACCCCAGCCGCTGACACACCTCTTTAAACAAACGGCTCTCGTTCCGCCCTTGATCGCTGTGCAGTTCATTCGGCACCCCGAATCGAGTGAACATCTTGTCCAGCAATTTTTGAGCGGCTGTGGAGGCACTTTGATCTGGAATGGCATATGCCTCCGCCATTTAGTAAAGTAGTCCATCGCCACCAAAACAAAACGATTTCCTGCCTCGGTGATAGGGAAAGGACCCAGTACATCTACCCCAATCCTCTCCATGGGAGCCCCGACAAGATACTGTTGTAGTGGCGCGTGAGAGCGTTGGCCAGGTCCTTTCTGCGCCGTACAAACGTCACAGCAGTGGACGTGCATCTCCGCATCTTGTCGACATCCGGGCCAATAGAATCGCTGCCGCAGCCGACGACTGTCTTTGCATTTCCAAAGTGCCCAGATCCAGCTGCTCCATGAACCCAACGGAGGACCGTTGTGCAAAAGCCTGGGGAACCAGAAGTTGCAAACGGTCAGTACCCCCCCTTGGTGCCTGCCATCTTCTGTAGATCACACCATCGTGCAACTCCAGGCTGCCCCACTGCGAATGTAACAACTTGAGTTCCGCCCCTGGGAAGACACGGTTTGCCAATCGGGCATTCCTGGGTCTCCAGCCACCCCTTACCTCCTAGCACTTGGTCGCCTGCTTGTAGTTGCCGTAACTGGTCGATGGTGAATGGTTCCCCTGCTCCATCAGTGTCCTCTAGCCCGCTGCTGATGATGATGGTCCCATACCCCTTTCTTCTTGCCGGCGGCAATATCGACAGTCGTCGAGGACGCATGGTCGCCTGGAGAGGGCATCAGCATTTGCATGCTGCCGTCCTGGTCGGTGTTTCACCTCGAAATCATACTCCTGAAGTATTTCTATCCACCTTGCCCTCAGGTTGCCGGAAGTTTAACAGCCATGTAAGGCTAGCATGGTCAGTTCGAATTGTAAACTTAGTGCCCAAAAGGTAAGGCTTGAAGTGTCGTACTGCCAGGATTACTGCCAATAGCTCCGCCGGGTAACGCAGTAATTTTTCTCCGTCGACTGAGGCTGCAGCTATAGTAGGCCACCACTCTCTCTCCGGTCTCCCCTCTGGGAGAGTACTGCGCCAACCCCACATTACTAGCGCCAGTGTCCAAAATAAAGGGTTGGTTGGGGTCAGGGTAAGCCAGGACAGGTGCACTGGTAAGAGCAGCTTTAGTTGTTGAAAGCGGCGGCGCAGTCCTCCGCCCACCCAAACTGTTGGCCCTTACTCGCCAGCTGGTGCAAGGGGCTAGCAATGGTTGCAAAGTTTCTCACGAATCTCGGTAGTATGAGGCTAAGCCCAGAAAGCTCCGCAGCTCGGTGATGTTGGCTGGTGGGGCCAGTTGCTCACGGCAGTCACCTTGCTGGGTCGGTAGCCACTCCACTCTCGCTAACCACATGTCCCAGAAACTGAGTCTGTCGGGAGAGGAGGTTACATTTCGGGTTCAACCGCAACCCGGCGCTACTAATGGCTGTCAAGACTTCGCTTAAATTGTGGACAGCCTGATCAAAGTCTCTGGCATGGATTAGCAGATCGTCCAGATAGACCACACATCGGGTTCGGGGAATGTCTTTTAGGACCCGCTCCATCAGTCTTTCAAAGGTGGCCGGTGCGTTACACAGTCCAAACGGCATCACCTTGAATTGCCACAGCCCTTGTCCTATGGTGAATGCGGTTTTGTGTCGGTCCTCTGGTGCCAGTTCCACTTGCCAATACCCACTGCGCAAGTCCAAGGTGCTGAACCAACAGGATCCAGCCACATAATCCAATGCATCATCGATGCGTGGCAGTGGGTATGAGTCTTTTCGAGTGACTTCGCTTAACCTCCGAAAGTCCACACAGGCGCCAACCCCGCTTTCTTCCGTACCATGACCATTGGTGCAGCCCAGGGCTGTCCAAGGCTCAATAACGCGCTGGCTGCCATCTCACAAATCATTTCCTCGGCAGCTTGACGCCGCAAGAGGCAATCGGTGGGGCGCAAACGAATGGGAGCGCATGGCCAGTGTCTATGTGGTGTTTCACTAAATTCGTTCTAGTACAGTCCTCCTCTCGAGCCGCAAAATGTCCACAAAGTCTCTCAATAGTTGTTGAAGTTGCTCCTGCTGTGGCGCTCAGATGTTCCCCACTTCGACGCCCAATTCCTCTACAGCGCAGCTGTCTCAGCTGATGGGTGGTCGCGTGAGGAAAACCGTTGGGAAGCACTGGTCTGAGCTGCAACATTCTCCTGGGGGTCCCCTTGAGTCTCTGCATCTTCCGAACAACGGTCGGGAGCCGGTGAGCCGTGGTATCCAGGCAAATCCAAGCCAGCAGCCCTTCCAGGACGGTTCCAGCCCGATTGGAGCGGCACAGTCTCATTACCTAGGCAGAGGACGGCCCTAGACACATCAACACATGCTCCCCAGTGGGCCAACAAGTCCAACCCAATAATGCACTGGTCTTTAATGTCCAAGCCAGAATTTGGTTGGTCTGGCTGTCCCTACCACCACAGATAACAGTTTCTTTCCGGCATTACTGTCCTCACCCGAACGCGTGTAGTTCGCTATTTGTGGGGTCCAGCCCTCGGAAGAAGACTAGCTGTTTCTGGCAACACTCCTTTTCTTAGCAAACAAATAGTGGACCCCGTGTCCACTAAGGCACGGCATGGCCGTCCATCAATAGTGCAGTCTAGGTATAGTCCAGTGGAAAATCCACAGCCCAACTTTGAAGCAGTCTTTGTTGAGGGGTGCTGAAAAACGGAGCGAGGGTCCCCTCACGGCCTCACCCCGATGTCGCTTCCCTGCGGTGATGCTGTACGAGGCAACGGACTTGGGGCAGGGCAATCCCTGGCAAAGTGCCCTGGTTCTCCGATCGAAAACAGCAGTCCACTCGTTGTCTCTGTCTGGGGTTGATGTTGATTGGGCGCGGCTGACCTCCACTGCCTCAGACAGGTCCCCTTCCGCCCTTCGTTCAACGGCTCTTGTTAGTCGACTCGGTCGTGGCGTTCGCTTGTCGGTGACTCAGCCTGTAGTACGCCTTCAACCCGCTCAGCCTCTTTTAGTGCCTGCTCAAATCTCGGGTGACGATAGACAGACATGCTGGCGAAGACGTTCTGGTGTGAGGCCCCGCAGGAAAGCATGAAGGCCGAGTTCTTCCCTCACTGCTGTCGAGAAAGTAGGGTAACCTTTTCGTGTATATACCCTGACGTCAGCGGAAAGGCTCCTATACTCACCTTCATGCCGACGCCGGCTAGTCAGCTTGTCTCTGTTGCATTCTGCTGAAGTTCTTTGTCCAAAGCGACGGGTGAGAGCAGCGTGAGAGCCTGAAGATCATGACACTCTTCCGATGACAGATCAATGAGTACTTGAAGTGCGGGACCCTCCAAGGCAAGGGCCAAGTGTGTCGCAGCTTCCTGGTTCCACTCATTGTGTATCGCGCCAGATCCACTTGTGCGAGGTATGGTTCTAAAGAAGTCAATCCGCTGTATCGCGGCAGCTTAGCAGGTGACCGTGAGAAACGGACCGTCCAACTGGTAACCTGGGGTATCGCTGCAGCCGACGGCCCCTCTGGCCATGCTCAGAAGATCGCAACACTGTCCGGGGAATACTGGTACCATCAGGCCGGTCAGGCGCTCTAACGTAACGCTGTTCTCTAAGATGGCACGCTCCAATTCTTCAAGACTCTGTTCCATAACGGCGTCTTCTAAACAGCCTGGTCTCCCACTTCTGACACCAATGTAGCGACCTGGGGTCGAGTCTTGAAGTTTTAAAGCCATTTCTGCGCGTGCACCTCCCAAGCTGTCGGCTAGCGGATTGCCAGCGTTAAACACGCAGCTGTACCCAGCTCTTAAGTAACGAGCACTCGTGTCCCATACACCGCACGACTACGAGTGTCTCGGCAGCACGCAGCTGTACCCAGCTTCAAGTAACGAGCACTCAATACACCGCACGACTCCGAGTGTCTCGGCATTAATTGCTTAGATAAAATCTTAGCAATGAATAACAGATCTGTCCTGTTGTATCTCTTTATTCACAGATAGCCAGTAAACAAAGCTCGACATTATTGCACTGCCATGGTCAAGGTCATGCACGAAGACACATTTCACATAACCGGTACTTTTTACAAAATAAATAACCCTGGACGGCGATGACCCAAACCCACCCAACTAATTGAACACAACACAACAATTATTTACAAGTTAAGACATTAATAAATACAACAGGAAAAACATTATAAAAGCAGTGAACGTATTAACCTTCCCACAATGCATCACTCCGGCAGCGCTGACTGCCGGGTCGCTACAATACGATGGCACACACGTCAAACGTTTACAATTTCAAGACCAACCGGGCGAAACATCAGATGTTATTGTCAATTATCTAATGAAAGTATTGACAGAAACTCATTTGACTTAAAAAATCGTGGCATTTTGTGGAGATAATGCTAAGTGCAATTTTGGCGGATTGAAAAGACGAGGCGTCAACAATGTTTATGCAAAACTAAATTTATCTCTCGGAAGAACATTGATGGGAATCGGATGTGGAGCTCACGTGACTCACAACGCCGCCGACTGTCTACCTGTAGACTCTGAATGCGTGGACTGCATCCACATTTCTATATCTGTAGTGTCCGCGTGGAAGCTCTGGAAGAATTTTATAATGAAGTTGACACAGAGTATCAGAAATTGCTAGGCTATGGTAAAACTAGGTGGCTTGCGCTTATGCCAGCTATTGAAAGAGTTTTGAAACTGTACAAGCCATTAAAAAGCTACTTACTGAGTATCGATAAATGTCCAAACATATTGAGAACCTTTTTTTAAAACCCTGAGTCTGAATTATGGCTTTTTTTATGCATTCACAGTCAGCAATAAAGATCGAGGGTCAGAGTATTTCTGCAATTGAAGCCATGAAGGAAATAAATCAACTTAAAGACAATGTGGCCTTGAAACAAAGTACTCTGTTTTTCCCCACTCCGTTCGTAATTTAATGGCAAAATTGCAAGAAAACGGCTGCAGTGGTGTTGATGAAGAATATATGAAAACTACAGCTGCTGAGATCTGTAAAATAAGCAAAGAATATTAGGAGCAGTAGACTTTGTTCTGTGAAGAATTAGAAATATTTGAATGGGCGAACTTAACCAAAATACCAACGTGGGAAGAAATTCAAAGTTTAATGGATGTCTTGATTGAACCTTCCTCTTATGTTAGCTTTCTGTTACTCTCTCTTATGTTAACAGGTTGGTCTTTAATCAGCCATATTACCCTCAAAACAATTATTTATCATCCAATTTTTTTTTCTTACCTCTTGCTTACTTTGTTACGCTTCCTTGTCCATTAAAAGAATGTTTTTAATATTTTTGCTGTGACCTCATGAGCTTTTACTTTAACAGCATACCTCTTGTTTTCAATTTTAAAAAATGATTAAATGAACCTCAAGAGAATTATTTAAATAAATAAAAGGTTGTTATGTTACCTGACTATTACTGAGGGTATTAGAACACATCTCTTAAATAAATTTTTATATATATATGTTTATTATGGTAGTTAATTACTATAGTAACATCTATGGTGTTACAAGTCAAATTTGACCCATATATATTTATTTCAAAGAAAAAGGCAAAAAAGTATTTTCAAAAATAACTTTAATATAAATGGAAAGCTAAACAAGTAAATCTCAAAATGTGGATTTGCCAGGTCAAACAAACAACGAACAATCAAGCAAATCAAACCAATAGAAATGAGGCGCTAGTTCCAAAAACGTGTTTGTGTGCACGAACATTATGTGCATTTAGATGCATGTGTGGCAAAAAGTGACACCGTTAGTGTGTTCTTTGCAAATCTATTTTTTGCAGTAGAAGCAGAGTACGTTTGTCTTTCTGTCTTTATTGCTGGGGCAGACCTCACAGCTCTTTCTTTTAGAATCAGGTGGTCTCAGTGGGTTGTGGCTGTGGTTGTGTAGGTTGATGTCGATGCAGTGCTGGCCGAAGAGGATGCTGGCACTGATGCTCTTTGTGTTGCTGATGGTGTGGAAGGAGTGCTACGTGAGCCATGCAGTTGTCTGACCAAAGCTGCAGCGGCTGAGTCCCGGGGCACCCGTTCCCTTCACTCAATGTGTGCCTTGACAAGGGAACTTCCTAACTCCTCAAGAAACCTTCTCAGCTTGTTTTTTCTGGTTGAGTTCCACGCTAGGTGAATGAAGGTCCACAACACAAATGCATTGTATGCAGACACATCTAGAATGTTATAAAACACAACCACTGGCCATCTCCTGGTCATTCTCTGGCAAGTGTAGGTGGCAGTCAGCTTGTCCAGGTTGTCCACTCCACCTTTGTTTTTATTATAGTCCAAGATAATTATGGGCTTTTTGTCACTTGCTGATGACACAGCTGCGTCTTTGTGAAAAGTGGACATAAGTATCACACTCCGGTGTTTTTTTGGACAATATGAAACAACCGTGGTGGTGTCTGTAAAAGCAAATCTTGAAGAAAGTGGAGTTCTGTCCTTCACCTGCAAAATTTCAGCAGGCAGCTCAAGTTTATTTTTTTTTTACTGTGCCCACCATGGTAAGTTTCCACCTGAGAAGTTCTTGTCCAAGGTCATAGCTGGTAAAGAAATTGTCACATGTGATATTGTGACCCCGCAGTCCAGTAGTCATATTGAGGACTACACGTTTTCCTTGATTTTTCTCAGGAATGCCACTTGCATGTTTTCCTGTGTAAATCTGCTGATTCCATGCATAGCTGGTTTTTGCATCACAGGCTGCCCAAATTTTTATGCCGTATTTCCCTGACTTACTAGGCATGTACTGCCAGAAAGGGCATTTTCCACGGAAAGGGACAAAACGTTCATCTACTGTTACCTCTGGCCCTGGGTTGAACATCAGTGGAAGGAGCTGCACCCACCTTTCCCAGACATCCCTGATGGGAGCAAGCTTGTCAGATTTTTCTCTAGTTTCTCTGTTGTCAAATCTAAGGACGCTTGATATCAATCGAAATGACTGAAGTGACATTGTTGCCCGGAAAATATTTCTGTCTGTCGACGCATCCCAGAGGCTATCAGTGGCCTCATTGCTGGACTTGTAAACACCAGCAAGAAGAAGAACACCAGTGCTGTATAAACATCCAGGTATTCCTCATCAATGTCATTCCACATGTCGCCATGAACCTTTTTTCCTTCAAGGTTTGTCATAGCAATCATGACTTTCTTTAGTGACAATGGCATAAACAGATCAGGACATGTCTTGATGTCACTTACTCTCGTCACAGCAAACCTTGTGATTCCAGGGGTCATTTTGATGACATTTGCAGCAGCTGCCCTGCCATGTAAGTCAGGAGGTACTGAGCTCCAACACATGTTACCGCTTTTGGATTTGAACGTTTCAGCAGGAGTGAGTGCAGCTTCAGCATCGGTGACCTCCTCATCAGACTCATCAGATGTGGCTGTGCCTTCTGGTAGATACTCTACAATGTCTTCCTCCTCGGAAACCTGCTCCTCTGTATCACTATGCTGTCCTGTGTCCTCTGCCTCATTTTCAGAAAAGAGCTTGGCTTACTGGAAATCTTCTTCTCATTTTTGAGATGTGTGCTCTGCAAGTCACCAACGCTAAACTAAATTTGTCTTCTGCAAGCCTTACATGTCTGTCTTTGTTTGTTCAGGTAAGGAGACACTCAGGCAAAGAGAGAAGCCCCTCAAAGTGTGCTTATGATTTTTGTTTTGACCCCAACTATTGTTTTATAACCTTAAATTATAACTCTGTCAAAACTGACCCTACCAACACAAAGGTAATCATTTTCACCAGAGCATTTTATAATTTAGTACAATTGGTTTTGTTTTTTTGTTTTATTTTAATTCAATACAGATTCCTGACAAAGTCAAAAAGCAATAAACAAAATGAGGTAGCACTCGTAGTTTTATGCATTTAAAAAGTAAAACGGGTCGGTGCTGAGCCTAACACAAGAGGGAGGTGAAAAGGGATTTGTTAATTGTAACTAAGATACAGAAGTATTTGATGAGTATTCGCTTATTTCTAACTACATTACACCACAAAAAGTAACAGAATGGAACAAGATGTTGGGCGGAATTGTTCAAACACTTTCACACAAATAATTTGAATCATGCAAACGTTCGTATAATTATTGATTATATTTTATGTCTGCCCACCCGTAGAAAAGGTCTTTTCTCTTATGAGTAAGTTGTGGACGAGCGAAAAAACACAGTTGCAAGTCGCAGTTCTTAAAGCAGTGTTAATTACCAAAGTAAATTTTAAGAAATCCTGCCAAGAATTTCATTCTTATTTGAAATCAACACCAAATATACTTAAGCAAATTTGTTCTTCAGAAAAATTTAAGACCACATAAATTATTTATTTTCACGTGTTCATTCCTGTTCTTTTCATTAATAAATAAAAACTATGAAGAAATATGCATTTTCTTGAATACAAATATTATTGCCTAAAAATTAGTAGATGTCTCGTTTAGAGGAAAAAAATAAATGGTCACGTTAGGTATGCCTGGTACTTCAGCTAGTCTTTACATAAATCTACAAGATTCATTTTCAAAAGAGAATAAAAGGTACAGGATATCTTAACAGATCATAGAACTGACCATGGAGAGGATTCGACCCAATAAAATACAATTCAATTTATTTTTATATCCCAAAATCACACAAGAAGTGCCACAATGCCCTGCCTCTTGACAGCCCCCCAGCCCTGACTCTCTAAGGAGATGAGAAAAACTCCCAAGAAAAACCCTTGTAGGGGAAAAATGGAAGAAACCTCAGGAAAGGCATTTCAAACAGAGACCCCTTTCCAGGTAGGTTGGGCGTGCAGTGTTGTCAAAAAGAAGGGGGTCAATACAATACAATACACAGATCAGAACAAATCCTCAATACAGTATAAAAATAAAAATTTGACAAATATGGAGCAGAATTTAACAGTAGATGATATCACATAATATGATTTGAATTTTTTAGAGTCCTGGAGACCTCAGCCATAAAGCTGCCTCTCCTAATTGGCCATTCCACAGCTGAATAGCACTAATCCGATGAAAGGACCCCTCTACTCCACGATTCCTGCGATCCTCCATCACAGTTGACTTTACCTTAGGCAGGCAAACAACTTGGCAGGTGGGCTGTGGCGCCGAGTGCCACATTTGAGTATCGAGGAGAGAAACAGCATAGGTGAGGGTTAGTAACAAATTATAACTATCATGCTACTTATGTTTTAGTGCTAATGACTAACAAGAGAAATGCAGTCTGTACAGTTACTCAGCAGCTCTAGTCAGGATATGCTAAACTGAAGTAGCGAGTCTTCAGCTGAGATTTAAAAGTTCAGGCCGAAGGGGCATCTCTTATAGTAGCAGGCACACCATTCCACACTTTAGGGGCCCTGTAACTAAAAGCTCAACCTCCCACTGTTATTTTATTAATCCTTGGAATCATAAGCAGACCGGCATCTTGAGATCTTAATGTGCGCTCTGGTTTGTAAGTCATGATAAGACAAGTAAGCCGGACCTCGGCCATTTAATGCTTTATACAGTGCATCCGGAAAGTATTCACAGCGCATCACTTTTTCCACATTTTGTTATGTTACAGCCTTATTCCAAAATGGATTAAATTCATTTTTTTCCTCAGAATCCTACACACAACACCCCATAATGACAACGTGAAAAACATTTACTTGAGGTTTTTTCAAATTTATTAAAAATAAAAAAACTGAGAAATCACATATACATAAGTATTCACAGCCTTTGCTCAATACTTTGTCGATGTACCTTTGGCAGCAATTCCAGCCTCAAGTCTTTTTGAATATGATGCCACAAGCTTGGCACACCTATCCTTGGCCAGTTTCTCCCATTCCTCTTTGCAGCACCTCTCAAGCTCCATCAGGTTGCACAGCCATTTTAAGATCTCTCCAGAAATGTTCAATCAGATTCAAGTCTGGGCTCTAGCTGGGCCACTCAAGGACATTCACAGAGTTGTTCTGAAGCCACTCCTTTGATATCTTGGCTGTGTGCTTAGGGTCGTTGTCCTGCTGAAAGATGAACTGTCACCCCAGTCTGAGGTCAAGAGCGCTCTGGAGCAGGTTTTCATCCAGGATGTCTCTGTACATTGCTGCAGTCATCTTTCCCTTTATCCTGACTAGTCTCCCAGTTCCTGCCGCTGAAAAACATCCCCACAGCATGATGCTGCCACCACCATGCTTCACTGTAGGGATGGTATTGGCCTGGCGATGAGCGGTTCCTGATTTCCTCCAAACGTGACGCTTGGCATTCACACCAAAGAGTTCGATCTTTGTCACATCAGACCAGAGAATTTTGTTTCTCATGGTCTGAGAGTCCTTCAGGTGCCTTTTGGCAAACTCCAGGCAGGCTGCCATGTGCCTTTTACTAAGGAGTGGCTTCCGTCTGGCCACTCTACCATACAGGCCTGATTGGTGGATTGCTGCAGAGATGGTTGTCCTTCTGGAAGGTTCTCCTCTCTCCACAGAGGACCTCTGGAGCTCTGACACAGTGATCATTGGGTTCTTGGTCACCTCCCTGACTAAGGCCCTTCTCCCCTGATCGCTCAGTTTAGATGGCCGGCCAGCTCTAGGAAGAGTCCTGGTGGTTTCGAACTTCTTCCACTTATGGATGAAGGAGGCCACTGTGCTCACTGGGACCTTCAAAGCAGCAGAAATATTTCTGCAACCTTCCCCAGATTTGTGTCTCGAGACAATCCTGTCTCAGAGGTCTACAGACAATTCCCTTTGACTTCATGCTTGGTTTGTGCTCTGACATGAACTGTCAACTGTGGTACCTTATATAGGCAGGTGTGTGCCTTTCCAAATCATGTCCAATCAACTGAATTTGCCACAGGTGGACTCCAATTAAACTGTAGAAACATCTCAAGGATGATCAGGGGAAACAGGATGCACCTGAGCTCAATTTGGAGCTTCATGGCAAAGGCTGTGAATACTTATGTACCTGTGCTTTCTCAGTTTTTTTTATTTTTAATAAATTTGCAAAAATCTCAAGTTAACGTTTTTCACGTTGTCATTATGGGGTGTTGTGTGTAGAATTCTGAGGAAAAAAATGAATTTAATCCATTTTGGAATAAGGCTGTAACAGAACAAATTGTGGAAAAAGTGATGCGCTGTATAAATCAGTAAATATAATACAAGACAATAAACCAGAGTATATGTCTATACTAATAAAAGGCAAAGCCCTCACTGACTCACTCACTCACTCACTCACTCACTGACTCATCACTAATTCTCCAACTTCCGAAGAGAAAATTTCAGCTATTCAAAAAGTTCCCCAAATTCAGGGTTTTTTAAATTTAACCCCTAATGGCATAACTGGGGGTATTTTTCCTATACGATGAATAGAAGCATTAAACCAGTATTTTGAAAAACATTTTTAAACTTTACCACATTTTTTTTCCAAAAGGAACACCCCAAAAAAATTTGGGGCCCTTTTAAACCAAAAAATTTTAAACCTGTTTTTCCAACCAACGATTTTGAGGGTTTTTTCTGGGGCCCTTTTGAGGCCTATGGCCTAATATTTAAACGCTTAGGGTGGAACCATTTTGGGAAACTCGGGGGCCTTTAAAAAATTTAAGAAAACCCCCAAAAATTTCCCGCACTGGAACCCGGGGGTTCGGAAAATTTTTCCAGACCCCCAGTTTTTAAACCGGAAAACGGTTTTTTTGCCCCGGTTAAAACGGGAAAATGAAAAATTTCCCCATGAGCCCTTTCCCGAAAAAAACCACGACTTTTGAATTTCTTTAAAAAAAAAACAATGAATGAGCCATGGGTATTTGCGGAAAATTCCCCCTGTCTCCGGGGCTTTTCATCAGAAAAAACAAAAAGAGAATAAGGGGGTGGGGTTTACTTTTTTTGCTCATTCCCTTTTAAATGTTTTTGTGACGGACATTTTACCCTAAAGGGAAATAACGTTTTAAAATTAAGGGGGTTTTTTCAATTACCATTTGGGGAGAAATGTTTTGAGAATCCATATAATATAACCCGATAATTAATGTTTTTAGGGGAAAAGGATGGGTTTCAAAAACCAATTTTTTTAAAAAAAGGGCAAAAAAAAAAATTTTATATGTCCCGATT